>NC_045159.1:19423311-19503311 GCF_900700415.2 Clupea harengus | reverse complement strand
AGTAGGACTCTCAGGCTGGGAGCAGATATATATACCCCTCAGTAGGACTCTCAGGCTGCCTTTCCCATCAGGCACTGCTCACTCCTCAGGCCTCACTCCTCACGCCTCTCTCTTCTTCACGCCTCTCTCCTCCTCACGTCTCACGCCTCTCTCCTCACTCCTCACGCCTCACGCCTCTCTCCTCATCACTCCCCACTCCTCACTCCTCACGCCTCACACCCCACCCCCCACTCCTAACTCCTCACTCCTCACGCCTCTCTCCTCCTCACTCCTCACGCCTCACACCCCACGCCTCTCTCCTCATCACTCCTCACGCCTCACTCCTCACGCCTCTCCTCCTCACTCCTCACGCCTCACACCCTACCCCCCACTCCTAACTCCCCACTCCCCATTCCCCACTCCTCACTCATCACGCCTCACTCCTCACTCCTCACTCCTAACGCCTCACTCCTCAGGCCTCAATCCTCACGCCTCACGCCTCTCTCCTCTCTCCTCATGCCTCCCAGCTCGCTGCTCATGGCTGCATGTGACCGCATCTGCAGTCGATGTGGAAACACTTCCTGATTTGACACTTTGACGGTGGAGTTTGATTTCGTAAGCGGAGCTCTAACTGTTGCTGTAGAGGGTGAGGGTGGGTTGAGCGGAGCTGTTATATAAAATGCTGCCAAATAAGACGGTGCTTCTTCGTCCTATTAGGCCTGAATGACCGAAGGTCGTGTAAAAATCGAGAAAAAGGCTGCTATCCATTCAAAACATTGAAGAGTGTGTTTCAGCCCTGCCTAGTCTAAAGGATGTGACTTGTGTTTGGGTGGCTTTCATCTGATGTGCGTTAGAACAGGATCAGTGGAAGGTGACTGTGTGATGGAAACTTGTTGTTATTATTAGTTCTTATTTCCCCTTTCCTTCCTCCCTCCCTCTCTCTCTCTCTCTCTCTCTCTCTCTCTCTGTAACGGTATATCCCTCTCCCTCTCTCTCCTCTACAGACAGCCGATCACTAAAAACACATTCCGCCAGTACAGGGTACTAGGCAAAGGAGGATTTGGAGAGGTGAGTGCCTTGCCCATCTTCATGCTCATATTCCAATAGATGTCTTCAATTTTGTAAATGTGTTGTACTACCAGATAGCTTGTCCTCCAGTGACCTTTGAAGATAAACCTTATCGTAGTTCAAAGTGGTATAGATTCTGTGTAGATTTTTACAGAGGAACAAAAAAAACACACACAACCGACCCAGTTTCCCCTAGATCCCATGAAGTCCATATCTGCAGACCATGTCTTCATGTCTGGTGTGTGTGTGTGTGTACCAATTGGGACTAACTTGTGTGTGTCTGTGTACGGTAGTTGGGCCTACCTTGTGTCTGTGTGTGTGTGTGTGTGTGCGCGTGTGTGGTGCGTGTGTGGTGCGTGTGTGTGTCCTCAGCAGGCCTGCCTGCTCTGAATATTCCCCTGTGGTGGCGCCCATGTATCTCTCTTGGCCATCTTCCCGTAACATGAAGAAAGAAAGAGATCACTTTTGTTATATATATGTTAAATTCTGCTACTGCTATTGCTTGGGGACTTCCCAAAGCGGCCAGACATCTCACTGTCACATGCAAGCACTCATACCCAACACCCCAGCCCATGTGTTAAAGCAGGGTGCACTACAACCATCATACCAATACTTAACAATACTTAGCAACAACCACAAAGATGTCTTCGTGAGCATTTCACTGGTGTTCTCAAGTGGGCATCTTTGTCAGTGTTTCATTGTGCTAGGCCCATGATGCCTCCAGAAGGCTCAACAGTGGTGTCTGGTGTCTCAGAACCCCCCCCCCCCCCCCCCCCCCCCTCCCCCCACACACACACACACACACACACATGCTCACGATGGGTATCAGGGACAACACATATACAGCCTGCACCACCAACAACAACCATCCAAAAAACAGAACATCCCCCCCCTCCACCAACCCACCAACCCAGAGTGCCTAACCTCCCCCTCCCCTTCCACACACACACACCCCACGTCAGAGGAAGATGAATTATGTCTTTGTGTGTGTTTGTGTGTTTTGTGCTGCCCGGCTGCCCGAGGTTGTTCCTGACCTCAGTTGGCCCTCAGGCTCACCCACCCCATCTCCATCGCATGTGCTTCAAGTGATCATAGAGGACAATGTGTGTGTGCGTGCGTGCGTGCGTGCGTGCGTGCGTGCGTGCGTGCGTGCGTGCGTGCGTGTGTGCGTGTGTGCGTGTGTGTGTGTGTGTGTGTGTACAATTAAAGATGGAAGACATAACGATAATATCCTCTCACCTGGGTGTCTCTGTTTGATGACCTCCACATTTTCATCTCTCTTCTTTTTCCCCCCTCCTCTTCTCTCTCCTCCACCTTATCCATTCTCTTTTTCTGCTCCTCCACCCCACCACCAGGTGTGTGCGTGTCAGGTGCGGGCCACAGGTAAGATGTACGCCTGTAAGAAACTGGAGAAGAAGAGGATAAAGAAGAGGAAAGGCGAGTCCATGGCACTCAACGAGAAGCAGATCCTGGAGAAAGTCAACAGCAGGTTTGTGGTAAGTACAGTTTAGAGAGTTGAGGATCTAGCTGGATCTATATGGCGTCTACCTTTGTCTATCTTTAAAGGAGTTCTGTGTACGTTTCCAGTGTTTTGGCCTATATAGTTCACACGCTTAGAGGAAGTTCTGAGGTAGTACACATTTCATAAGAAAAAAACCTCATACCTTTCTTCTTGAGAGACATACTACCCTCAAGCTCAGTATCTACAGCATGTACTCAAACACACATGAATCGGAGAGGATTCGTTTGAGTTTACAAGCGCTTTCTATAAGCGGTGCCTAAAGCCTTTTGCTACTGGGGGGTTCAGTATCAGGCTCTTCCCCAGCGCTGCCCCCGGGGTAGAGTAATGAAAAGATAACATACGAGTCTGACTGCAGAGGGGCTCCACTGGGAGGGGACCCTGGACTGGGCTATTTTAGGCTTGTTTTCTTTGGACACTCGCTGGCCATGGACTAATATGGAGTACATTCTTATGCAATCAAGTTAACGTGGTCCTTTAAAAAAAAAAATATATATATATTTGATCTGGCTATCTTTACATTCGGATAGCTTTAACCAACATAGATACTGTGATTAAATGTTGCAGATCTTGGAAAAGCATCATATAGAAATACGAGTTTTTATCCAACAGAGCCTTTTGGTGCGCTCATCAAAGCTCTAACTCAGCCCAGGTGTTCAGAGATTTAATACTGAAGTAAGGAATGTCACTCTTGTAGTAAACATGAACCTTGTTTGACCCTTCTTCCTTGGTCTGCTTCTGGTGTGCGTGTGTGTGTCTGTATGTGCATGTGCGTGCTTGCGTGTCTGTGCACGTGTGTGTAGGTGAGTTTGGCGTATGCGTACGAGACGAAGGACGCCCTGTGCCTGGTACTGACCCTGATGAACGGCGGTGACCTCAAGTTCCACATCTACCACATGGGCGAGGCCGGCTTCACGGAGAACCGCGCCGTCTTCTACGCCGCCGAGCTGTGCTGTGGGCTCGAGGATCTGCACCGCGAGAGGATCGTCTACAGGTGTGTGTGCGTGTGCGTGTGCGTGTGCGTGTGCGTGTGCGTGTGTCTTCTATGCTGCCCAGTTTTGATGCAGGATGAGTGCTTGTGTTGTGTGTGTTTTTTTTTTTTTTGGATCCATGGAAAGAAGAGAGAACGTTGTGAGTGTTTGTGTCAATTTTTAGGATTTAGATGTCATTGGGGTTGTTTTTCCCCCTGCTAAATCAGGTCACTGGGTGATCTGTGTGTCTGATGTGGTCAGATGTGTCTATGATATCCCATCAGTAAGGAGAAGGCCCAGCTCAGATGTGTCGAATTGGAGCACGCTCTGTTGCATTCATGTCTTCAGGCCTCCGAAGCAGCTCATAGCCTCTCCTTTATGCATTCAAAGCTCAAGTGTTCGTGGGCCTGTCTTCCCTCTCTCTCTCTCTCTCTCTCCCTCTCTCCTTCTCTTTCCCTCTCTCTCTCTCTCTCTGTCTCTCTCCCTCTCTCCTTCACTTTCTCTCTCTCTCTCTCTCTCTCTCTCTCTCTCTCTCTCTCTCTCTTCCCTCCTTCATCTCCTCTGTAGGCACAGCTGTCTGTTACAATAGTGAAGACATCCTCTGTGAGTTTGCGCTCTGAAGGGGCACAGAGGGTGTTTGATCAGTAAAAAAACACAACGAAGTTGACTAGTTAGATTTGATCCACTTAGGGAATCAAGCAAATGACCGCGGCGGCTCTTCCGCTGTGGCCTGCATTAGGGAGGGGCTTCTTTACTTCCTGCCGCACCGCACCGCGCACCGCTGAAGGGCTGAATTAGATCCTTCTCCTGAGACGCGCCCGACAGACACGGGGCTGCACAACATCACCATAATCAGACAGATGGAGTCGGCTCCGAGAGCACTTAAGTGTGTTTGTCCGGGAGAGAAATGCTTTACTGTAGTCCACTGCCATGTAATCATCACTCGACTCGAGAAGTGTCTGTATTCTGAAAGATTAGTTCATACTTCCGTACAAACATTTGTTGGGTTGTGTATTTCTCATTGAGATAAGTATCTTACTGTATTCCACTGTGTGTTTCTCATTGAGATAAGTATCTTGCAGTATTCTACAGGGTGCGTCGCTGATATAAACAGTAGCTGGGTTAGGTTTCACCATCCTCCTCAGAGGCACTTCACTGGTGCTTAATAAATAAACTTAATGAACTTAATAAATCTCAGTGCTGAAACTGAATGAACACATGATTATGTACACATGAGTGCATGTACATTAGGGTTGATAATCGTCTCCTAGCACCACTGCTGTGGATAGCAGCATTGTGTAGAATTTAGCTTTGGTCCTTCATCCTCATTGATGTGAGGGGGTCATGTTGTCTCAGACCAGTTGCTTCTGAAGACCCTGTATCTGGTGAAGAGCAGGTCCCGACCTGTGTCTCCCAGTCCGCTCATGAATTTTCACCTTCAGTAATGCAGTGTACCTCACAGGTATCTCACTGGTGACACATCTCCCTCAAACACTGGAGTGCATCATATTCAATTTCACATCTCTGTCTGTCTTCAGACCACAGTTCTCTTTACCTCTCCAGGACTCTGTCTCTCTCTCTCTCTCTCTCTCTCTCTCGTGCCATTTTGCCTTGGCACACCTTCAGCAATTCCACTGTCATATTCTGTCATTCCCACCTCACTGGCTGCAGGGACTTCTGCAGAGGATTCTGTTCTAGCATGCTGTAACATTCCGGAGCATTCCATTCCTTTGTGATGTCATACCCTCTCGGCTCTCCGCGGCTCATTTAGTGGCCTGCATGCAGACATGAACATAGCCTCAGATGACTGCTGCTTGCCTTGCACCCGCAGCTGAGCCTTCACGAACTTGCCGTGACACATTCTCAAACTGTGTGTTAGCTTGATAACATTTAAACTCAGTTAGTCCCTGATGAACCTTTATGACCTTGTATACAAGTGTGGTTCTGAGCTGGGCAGTTATGTTTTGATGTCATCTTGCGGTCACGAAGTGTTAAAATGGAGTGTTTTGTAAATCCAACAAATGCATTAGCTGAGGATGAGTGGCTGGGTTCTGCGGTCCAAATGGATAAAAACTAGGATGCACTCTCCGTTGCAAGGTGGGCCTTGGGCCCCAGGGGAGACATCTGCAGAGAGGAATAGAACTATGTGCCGTGTCTCATATCTGTGTGGCATTTTTTGCATTCATTTGTTTTGAGGTTCTTGCCAAACAGGATATCATTAGTAATTAAAACCAAAATATCCACGAACAGGACATTAGGGGAGACCGTGGCCAAAACACACACTAACCGCCACGCCATGGCCAAAATCTCATGACCTCGAATGGAACGACCGAAAACCTACCGATATTATGGTCCTCAAATGCTGAAAGCATTAAATGTGACATGTTCCATGCACTAACAAGGACTATATGTAATAGTATTGTTGTTATGAAAAGATCTGCCATAACCTTGTCTTTCACTTATTGGGCCTGTTTGTGTCTCCTCTTGCAGGGACTTGAAGCCTGAGAACATTCTGTTGGATGACCAGGGTGAGTAGAATACAAAGCAAAAATGTCTTCTCATCTGATGCTCACGAGCTCCTATAATGGGTGTAATTATGTGTTGGGGAAAGAAAGGGAAGAAATAGATCACTGGGCACTTTCATTGGACCAGTAATTCATCCTGACTACCAGCCCATAACTCCTCAGCAGCTTTACATGTGATGCCCTGGAACTTGTGCAGGTGAAATCACAAAGCCTGTGGTTGACCAGATCTCAGGTTCTCATGTACGTAAGATCAGGGACGCCCGCCGTTGCGTTTGATCGGTGGTGATAATGCCAGGACTGACATTGACAAGGACGTGCCACACAGCTGGCTGATGCGGTTAGACGGTTGTGATGAAGCTCATACAAGCCTAAGCCATACGATGCACTGAGCTGAACCAAATCCCAGGCTCCCCTGCGCTCCCTAGATTTATTCACAGCATGACCAGCAGAGGGCAGTAGTGAGTCTCCTGAGAAGTGCTCTCCAGGCGTGGGAATTACTTCCATCATAGTTCAGTTTCTCTGAACCTAAACCGCTCCTTCAGAAACCCTAATATATAATTATTATAATGTGCTATAATGTTATTGTTATTATTATATTATGTTATAATCTGGCTGGCACGGTTAGGTCCAGTGAGAGCCCCTAGGGAAGAATGACTGCTGTTGAGCCACAGTGCTCTCAGCCAGGCCTGAGCCTGTACCTTGCAGACTCCTCTGTGACCTTGCTGAGCCAGTCCTCCTCTAGACTGATCCTGTAAATCACTGCTTCTAAGCTACTTTCGGTGCCAGTGCCATCAGATAGGTGGTAGGCCTAGGTGTAGATAGGTGTCAGCAGATCAGGTAGGCTTGGTGTGAAATGCACCTGTTAAAGGAATATACAGGTGCCAAGGAGAAAAAGATGTTTGTATGTATGTATGTATGTATGTATGTATGTATGCAGTATTTACTCTAACTGTATGCTTTCAATTTTACACGTATAAATGTATTCTTTCCTTGACATGTAGTTCACTTGTTAACTTGAAAGGCTTTTTTAAATGGAAACTCCATCGCTCTCTCCCTCCCTCTCTCTCTCTCCCTCTGTCTGCCTCTCTCTCTCCCTCCGTCTGCCTCTCTCTCTCTCTCTCTCCCTCCGTCTGCCTCTCTCTCTCTCTCTCTCTCTCTCTCTCTCTCTCTCTCTCTCTCTCTCTCTCTCTCTCTCTCTAGGGCACATCCGGATATCAGACCTGGGCCTGGCCGTCCATATCCCAGAGGGCCAGACCATCAAGGGCAGAGTCGGCACAGTAGGCTACATGGGTAAGAGCTCTTGCCTCCACACACACTCAGGACACACACCCAGCGGGGGGTGTGACACCCATAATCTTTAAGACAGAAGATGACAACTGTCTAATTTAAACAGAGCTCAACCCCAGTTCTCTTTTGTCTTTGAGATGGCAGGGTGTCTTTGCCCACAAATGCTATCGATGGAACTTCACAATAACTCCACATCACACCATGAAGTTTTGTGGAGCTTTTCATTAAACACTGATGATAGATACGAGTGGAGATGGCTTATTAAGCACTAATTAGTGAAATATGAGTTGGGATGGCTTATTGTGGTGTGGTTTGGTTGATGTTTTCTTAAACTCCTTACAAAAGGGTTCCTGACATTTACAACTCAACAGTGACCTTCATGTTTGCAATCCCTTTCTTCGTCAGATTAAAGGATCTGCACAAGAAAAGGTCACCTGCATCATGAGCTTAAGGTTTTTAAAGATTTACTATAGTATTCCCCAGCCTAATCAGTACATAGTCTACCCTAAATATTTACTATAGTAGTATAGTCTAAGTAAAGCAAGAGTGCAATCAAACACCTAACCTTTCTGGAAAATTCCTGTCTTCTTGGGAGATGCTTTGACATCTCTGTCCACACATAGTTTTGGGACATTGCAATGTTGCCCCAAGACAACACCAATAAACTCCACCATCCAATACCAACACACACCAATAAACTCCACCATCCAATACCAACACACACCAATAAACTCCACCATCCAATAATAGACAACACCAAGCGATCCTGCAACCCCTTTCCTCATCTACTACTAATACAGTAACTCCTCTAGGAGAGCTTTTGGGCCCTTCTCATGTGATCAGAGACCGAGACATTCTCCCTGGATGTTAGTTCTGGGATACACCTGCTGCATAAACAAAAGCAATTATTAGTCACTGAGTTTGGTCATATAGTAGGTAGTTTTGGATTATCTAATGCTATTTAATTATCTCACTAATTGTGCAGCATCTAAATCAATGATGGAATAAGCCTTGATTTATTTTTTCTAGTGAACCTCTTTTGTAAAAGATGTTGTTTTTAGTTACAGTAGCCTCCATGTTGCATTGAGTAAAATCTGACGGTGCTTTGGAATGGGATTCAACAAGAACTGAGAACTTGGAGCCAAAGTCGCATCCAGAAGAATTACTTGAGTCGGTCTGCCTCAGTTCCTCAGAGTGCATCCTCATCTTATGTGTGTCTTTCAAGATCCTCAGGGTGTTCTGAGCAAGTCACGGTGACTCAAATCTGTCGGCTGTGTGTGTGTGTGTGTTGGCCTCCTGAGAGCACTTGCTGTGTCATTAGAGAACGTCATGATATGAGATAGTTCCTGATGTAGTCTCCTGATGGATGTGTGTGCGTGCGTGCGTGCGTGCGTGCGTGTGTGTGTGTGGTGTGTGTGTGTGTGTGTGTGTGTGTGGTATGCATGTTCATCAGCTCCCGAGGTGGTGAAGAACGAGCGGTACACCTTCAGCCCTGACTGGTGGGCCCTGGGCTGCCTGCTGTACGAGATGATCGAGGGCCAGTCTCCCTTCCAGCAGCGCAAGAAGAAGATCAAGCGCGAGGATGTGGAGCGGCTAGTCAAGGAGGTGGAGGAGGAGTACTCCAGCAAGTTCTCGGAGGACGCCCAGTCCCTCTGCAGGATGGTCAGTCCCGCCCCAAATCTCTCTTTTCTGTGTGAACGCAAACCCTGTCTCATGGGAATGAGAGACAAAACCATGTAGCTAAAAGACTCCGTTACTATGGCTGAAAGACTCTGTTGCTAAGGCTGAAATCTTGTGCACAAGCTTGCTTTCAATTACCTATGTGATTGGTTGATGAGTGACAGGTCTGTGACAGGTCGTGAGAACGATTAATACATAGAAAGATATGTGGCGGGCTCCACGTTAAATGACAACAAAATACACTGCCCTCAGACAGAGTATCTTCACACGGTTTTCAAAATAGTTCTGTATGATGATGCGTTTGTGTAGACGGGAGCTAGTTTAATTTTACAATCAAACGTTATATTTAATTTAGTTTTGGCACTGAGTGGGTTGTTTCTGTTGGTTTGTGACGTTATCGCCCCCCATACAAGCTCTATAGTAATCCCCTCGTGATAGAGAGGGTGTATTTTCAGTAATTATGCTTCTGTATTCCAAAACATTGTAACGTGGAATGATAGAAACTGCCATTTTACGTACTTGTGGGAGTTGGTCACAACCATCATTTTTAGAAGTTTCTCCTAACTTGGCGAGTTAGGAGCTCCTTTTTAACCTTTTAGATGCTTTATGAATATGGATTGGAGAGTTGTGTGTGTGTGTGTGTGTGTGTGTGTCTCAGAATAAGAGCAGATTGGATTGGAGAGAAACGTGTGTGTGAACTTATGTTTCACTCTGACACTCCATTAGAGTAGACTTGAGCGCCTCAGACGGGCTCTATAGCAGGAAGTGACTACCAGCTGCCATTAACACACCAAACCCACAGAGGAGACAGGAGACCCTCTGCATTAGGCAGTGATGGGGAAAGAGCTTCTGCCTGCAGGATGAGAGGAAGGCGTACTTACGGAGGATGTCTGCGCTCTTCTCCTGGATCAATGAGAGTCCAGCACAAGCCCATCCGCCTGATCAGATTACAGAGCAGACGCTCCGGAACCTAGAGATGTGTGTGTGTGTGTGTGTGTGTGTGTGTGTGCATGGTAACTGTGAACAGGGAAACTAATACAGCTACAGAAGCTCTCATATTAGTATGCATGAAATGCACAGTACTTAAACAGCACAGTACTTAAACAGCACAGTATTTAAACAGCACAGTATTTAAACAGCACAGTACTTAAACAGCACAGTATTTAAACAGCACAGTACTTAAACAGCACAGTATTTAAACAGCATAAAGGATTTGTGGAAATAATTTTTGTTTAGGTGTACTCATGTATTTAAGACTTGAAAGCTGATGTAGCATATGTACATTGTGTGTGTGTGTGTGTGTGTTTATCCTCAGTTGCTTGCCAAAGACCCCAACGAGAGGCTTGGCTGTTCAGGAGGCGGACCCTCTGAGGTGAAAGGTCATGTGATCTTCCGCCCCATCAACTTCAAGCGGCTGGAGGCAGGCATGCTGGAGGCCCCGTTCATCCCTGACGTAAGACACACACACACACACACACACACACACACACACCACACACACACACACACCACACACACACACACACACACACACACACACCACACACACACACACACACACCTCTCCTCTCCTCCTCCTCTCTGCACTCAGTTCATTCTCTCTTCTCTTCTCCAGTACTTCATCAGTTCATCCTCTCTTCCCTTCTCCAGTACTTCACTGCTCAGTTCATCCTCTCTTCTCTTCTCCAATACTTTACTCATCAGTTCATTCTCTCTTCTCTTCTCCAGTACTTCGCTCATCAGTTAATTCGCCTCTTTATACCTTTGCCTCTTATTGCTCATTATTATATGGCTCTGTAGAACGTAGCAGAATGTTCCATCGAGTTGTATGGGCCATCTCAACATTCAGAGGTCCGATATCTCTTGATAATGACCGCCGCCTTTGGCAATGAGTCTTCTACTTCTGATTCACATCTTTCATATCATTCAGCAAGTAGTCAGTTCACTTTTCGAAATTTAGAACGAGATGAAGTCAGCAGGTAATACATTGCTATGCAACACCTGCCAATTTAAAATTCCATTTGCGTGAAGGACTATTTTTCTTCGTGAAACTTTTCCTCATAAAACAGCATAAAAACATTCAAAAATCTCTCTCACACACTCACTCACACACTCACACACTCACACACACACACACACACACACACACACACACACACACACACACACACACACACACCTCTCCCTTTAGATATTTATACCACAGAGAGACATTCTGTAAAGCATATTGCCCTGAAACTGACCAGACTGAGTGCACCAGTAGGGCATAGTTATCAGTGTTTATAATGAGTCCACTTCTACACGTCCAGATAATCCTCTGAGAGTGTTTATGCTGCTTAAATGAAGCCTGGCTTAGGTTAGCTTAGCTTAGCTTAGCTTAGCTGATGGTGTCACAAGCTTCAGATAAAGTGAAGACACATACATATAACTGTTCCTTGCGACAAATTTCATCATGTCAGACTGGTGAAATCCAGACATGTTTGCGTCTCTGATCTGCGTAACACTCTTGCGCTAAAACTTACTGTTAGCGTTGGGTGTTGGGAAACATGCCGCACTTAATGTGACTCTGACAAGTTAAAGGCAGTTGGGTTACATAGAAGATCAATAAGAACAAGTAGACTATTATTCCACGTGAAACTGGCATAAGACCTGTTAGAATGGCTATTAGTATCTATTATTCCACGTGAAACTGGCATAAGACCTGTTAGTATGGCTATTAGTATCTTTTATTCCACATGAAACTGGCATAAGACCTGTTAGTATGGCTATTAGTATCCATCATTATTGGCGCCGTTGAGGTCCGCACTTAAGGCCTATAATGGGAAGTAAATGAACTGATGGGGGGAGATGGGTGATGATTTTTTATATTAACCGTTTCAAAACTTTTACAGTCATTACTGGCATTAGGGGTGTTTGTGCGGCTCAAAGTGTCTATCATTAATGGCGTCATTGAGGTCCTCCCTAAAGTAGGAAGTTCTGTACATCAAAGAATGGATCTGACATCCATTTCACTCCCTCTAGTTGTGTGGTTCCGTCCGACCTGAGAGGTTTTTAAAGAGCTAGCAGTGCGGCGATCGATGCACAGCACTTATGTGGAAGCCGTACAGACACAGTGAAACCTCACTCGTGTCAGCCCTGCCTTAAACCTGCACGCAGAAGAGTCACGTCATCTCCCCACACTGGGAGACGTTCACCCTGGCCCACAGCAGTCCACTCTCATCTCTCCAGGAGTGGGCCTTAAATGGCCTCTATTCTCCATGTGTTTACGTAACCTGTGCTGTTGTTCATGCCCTCGTCTCTGAGGAGCAGTGCAGTTGAGCTCTGCTCCCCTTGTGTGACGTGACGTGACCTGTGCTTGTTTGCACATGTTTAATTGAAATACCTTTACGTGTGTGTGTGTGTGTGTGTGTGTGTTTCCCTGTGTGTGTGTGTAGCCTCAGGCCATCTACTGTAAGGACGTGTTGGACATTGAGCAGTTCTCCACAGTGAAGGGTGTGGAGCTGGAGGCCAAAGACGAGTCCTTCTACTGTAAAGTTTCCACTGGCTGCGTGTCCATCCCATGGCAGGACGAGGTGAGAGGAGGCTCCTGTGTGTGTGTGTATATATATAATGTGTGTATATGTATATATGTATATACACACACACACACACACACACACACACACACACACACACACACACACACACACATATATACATACACACACTCACACACATATACAATACACAAGAAGACAAGTACAATATTTATTTAGATACTTGTTATTTAAACTATTAAATTAGATAATTAAATAATGTATTATTAGACTATCAATAAACAGTACAGTCAGTAGCTATCTATGTTTTTGTAGTTGTGAAAAGATTATACTGAGCCGATTGTAATTTGCCCCAAGCACAACAAGGCCAACAGAGGGCGCTGTAGCCCAAGTTAAAACACGGGCGCTGGAAACGCAAAGCGCCTTCCACTTTGAGTAGGAAACTGCTGCAGAATTGCAGCCCAGTTACTGGCTAATATCAGATATTACAGTGATGAAGGTATGACATCAACAGTGAAATCAGCATTCGCATGTATGAAAAGGGTAGAAGTAATATCTGAGCTGTTCTGAAAGCATCAAGGACACGGTAAGTCCTGCTGTTATCAGCTCCGAAACAGCAGCTACACCAGTGTACAGATGTTAGATTGAGATGCATGTATATAGTATTACTGTATGGAGTGGTGCTGTGAATGATATCAGCAGAGCTATACTGGAGTACATGCAGAAATAGTGTTAATTTTAATGCACATCACCATTTAAAAACACCCTTTTGTAGAGCTTTACTTCATTTTAATGCACATCACCATTTAAAAAACACCATTTTGTAGAGCTTTAGTTCATTTTAATGCACATCACCATTTAAAAAACACCCTTTTGTAGAGCTTTAGGAAGAGACTACAGAACCCAGTATAATTATTGGTAAAGGGGTGGGATCAGTGGACCAGGCAGTGAACACCCAGAACATCAGGGTCCAGTGGACCAGGCAGTGAACACTCAGCCGATGCGGCCCCCTTAAAGCCAGACTGGGATCAGATAGGTTCAGGGAGAAAGAACCAGAGATGGCGATACACAATCACTGAAGACACAGACACAGACACCCCCTTGCGTTCTGGCTTTAGAAGAATACTGTGCTGTTCTAGGAGAGAAATGTTCCATTTGTGACTCACTCATCAGGTTCCGTGTCTGGGGTTGCATCACTGACCATCCTGGTTTTAGTCTCTCCAGATCACCATCCAATTAAAGCCAGGACCTTGGTAACCGAGGCAACCTCACATTTACACACCCGCGTGTCGTGTCTGTCTGTCTGTGCAGATGATTGAGTCGGAGTGCTTTAAAGAGCTCAGCATCCTCCTCCTGGACGGAAACGTCCCCCCAGACTTGGACTGGAGGGGTCAGCCCTCTCCCCCACCTAAACAGGGCCTGCTACAGAGGCTCTTTGGAAGACAGGTGAGACCCTGCATACAAACAAACAAACAAACAAACAAATAAATACAGAAGAACAATAAACTATAAAACAAGTTCTCACAGATAGTAGTTGGCTCTATCCCAGATGTGGGGTAGAGTGTAGAGGCTCTCTGCTGTTTTAGTGATGTTCCTGTGTGAGCTCATGTGTGTGTCTCGCGTCTCTGTGTCGCCTTCTTCAGGAGTGCTGTGGGAACTGCAGCGACAGTGACGAGGAGCCCACGAGGCTGTGAGAGATGCCCATCTCCTGCCCCTTCTCTGCCCCCTCGCCAACCCTCCCAAAACCTGACCACCCCCCGCCCTCGCTCCCCCAAACCTGCCAACTGCCCCCGGCCCAACCACCCCGGAGTGCCCCAAACACAGAGGATTCCATTTGTTTACAATATTTGCACATTTGTATTTTTTAAAAAACAACAGCTTCATATAAATATTGGAATGTATATTTTCACTATAGCCAAGCTGTCCATGTTACTTACATCTGGCAACAGCCTAACAAAAGGTCAAAGATCAAAGAAACAAACACTGAAAACAAAAACGACGCATACAGCGAAGTGGACAGCTGTACCGGCCGAAGAGTACCGGCAGGTGGGAAAGGTGCGCTCTGTGCCCTCACCTGCTGTTGGCAAGCCCCCCCTGACCCCCCCCCCCCCCAATCGCCCTCTTACACTGGCGCCATCTATCCACACCCCAGGCTTGCGTCTGCATTGGAGTTCTGTCCGAGTGTCAAACTGTTGTGTACTGAAACATATTGCACATACTATTTGAATGGGGCGGGACAAGCATCTGTTTGGAAATATTTTTATATTTATATCTGTCTTTTTATAAATATATATATATATATATATATATATATATATATATATACACACACACATATGTAATTCCAGACAATCAAAATTATACCATTTGTGTAGTCATGACATAAAACATGCATGATGGCAATGTAAAAAATGTAGAAAAGATTTAGAGGCAATGTTGCTTAAAACTACTTTTCAAACTAACTATAGAGGGTTCATTCTAGCATTTAAAAGTACCTGAGGCTCCGAAATGTGTGGATGTGTGTTAGGGCTATGTCCAAGTTCTTTTAGTAAAACCAAATAGAAATGACTTAAGTGCATATGTGGATGTGACCGTATGCAGTCACTTGTACCGCTCCATAGACCACGCTTAGCTAGGGGACCTGAGTGTTTCTTCCTCCCCATCTGTCTCTCTCTTTCTCCCTCTCCTTCCCTTCCCTCTCTCTTTATCCCTCTCTCTAGAAGACTCTTTTTCTCTTTACATTTGGACCTTGTAACTGCTGAGATTTAACCGGTCAGTGTCCCAGCCCGTGTCGTTTGCCAAAAAGCACCTTTTAATAGAGCTCTCATCAGGAAGACTACAGCAGATGCACCTCCAGATCAAACTAGTTCCATCTTTCGTTTTATTTTTTCCCCTGTTTCTTCAAACATGTTTGAAAAAAAGAAGTCTGTGTGTGCCTTCTGAAGGTGCCTTTGGTCTGGTAAGGTACTCATGTCATTGGTGTCGTTGATTTATATGGTGACCCACTGAGGATAAACGATTAGCCAGCGACCCTGCTTGCCTGTGGAACGGATAGCTGGTGATGTGCGGATCAGCTTCACGTCTCTCCAGCAGCTTCGCTCACGGAGAGTGTCCGGTTCGAGTGCGGCTCACACCACGGCCCCTGTACGGTACGGGTCAGATCAGCGTCGGCAGCTCCCTGGGCTCTCCACTGTATTAGCGCCCTCTCCTGGTCAGATCTGGTCATCACCTGTGAGCTCGTCTGCTGACGTGAACTTCACCCAGACTTGACGGAGAGTGTGTGTGTGTGTGTGTGTGTGTGTGTGTGTGAGTGTGTGAGGGGGAAGGGTGGCTTGTGGCCACTGTTGGGGTGCTGTTGAGGGGAGACTCATCCCTATAGAGGGTTCTGGAACGTTGCAGGCCTCTGAGGGTACACCCCTGGTCCCCCCCGTCTACCCGTGTCTCACTGTCCCCACGTCCCTCCCTGTCTGCTTCTGTTCCTCTGCAACTCAAGTACATTCCAGTCTACTGTACTGTACAGTGTAAAAAAGACTCTTGTGTTGTTAGGAGGGTTTTGTTTGTTTATTTAGCAATAATGGATGATATATGTGTAAAACAAAAACAAAAACAACACCACAATACCTAGAGCAAGACTGAACTGAACTTCATTTGGTTTTGTTTTGTGTTTTCTGATGTGTTTCTGAGCCAAGCTTGAACACTGTGAGGATGTACAGGATCCAGTCATATCCATCACAGCACTATCCTCTTTCTCTTCGGTTTTACTTTCTCGCGCAATGCACTGAGGTTTTTATCATGTATATACTGTGAGAGTGTGTGGCTGTATATGTAAATGTCTGTCTGTGTGTGTGTGTGTGTGTGTGTGTGTGTGTGTGTGTGTGTGTCCCAGTACTGTGAGTGTGTGAACAGCTTGCACCGAGTCCAAGCTTCTTGTTCTGCTTGTCCATCGCCATTGCTACCATAATGTCCAGTGTACTGCTCAAAGGGATTGATTCCCCAAGGAGTGTAGTTTAACAAACAACCTCAGATGGTTGTTTGTTTGTTTGTTTATTTGTTAGGTTCTGTATTTTGTTTTTGTTTTAGGTGAGAGCACAAGGAATGAGGCTTTGAGGAGAAGATGATCCTCCTCTGTCACGTGTTAACCAGATGAACATGGGTTTGTCTGTGCTACCTTAGTAGACTGCCTGTCAGCCTATGTCTGTGTGTATGCGTCTTTGTGTGTGCGTGTGTGTGTGTGTGCACTTCTTTGTGTGTTCATGCATCTTTGTGTGTGTGTGTGCGTGCGTATTCCTGTGTGTGTGTGTGTGTGTGTGTGTGTGTGTGTGTGTGTGTGTGTGGTCTCAGGAGAACCAGTCTTCAGAGCCTCAAAGCAAAGCCTCTCTGGTAGTGACGCCTCAAGCCCCTCTTTGGGAGAAGTGTTCCCCGGGAAAGGACCCAATCTGGTGCCAAGTAGTTCCTCCTCAGCCTCAAACAGCTCTAAAGAAAAGTTCCACCTGGTGAGAGCAACCGTTGAAAAACAGTAATAGGCTGCGGTCGGAGGATCTTTTTTGATTAGGAAACTGAGTGAAATGACCTGGAAGTATCCAAGTGAGAAGAGATGTTCGAGTTCTCTAAGTGCTAAAGGAAAGGTGCTTCGGTGCTTCCGTTCTTATATGGACAGGAGATAAAGCCGTTACACAATGCCTTGAGTCAGCTAAATTTAAAGGCCCCCGTCAATAGCATCCGCCGTCTCATAATGATGTGCTATGTAAGCTTTTGTAACTATAAGTGCAGTCGGATTCTCATAGCACTACGGTTGTCTTTTACTTAGGAATTCTCCTTCACATCTTTTTGACTATACGATCGCAGCCATATAGTCTGACACCAGAGACGTTCCTGAGAACCTCCACATTGTTCTCTGCTGTCCATAATAACGGGGGTTCTGGGTTCTAAGGTTCTCCTCCTTAATTCTATAATGATCTACAAATGTTCCACCATGAACCAATATTGCAGGGTGTGTGCCCGTTTATTCTTAAAGACTGAAAAGCCTCAACCCAAGTCAAACTTTCAAATCAGGTCATTTGCGCGACGGTTACAGTGAAGACCTTTTTTGTGCTGTTCAGTGTTCACTGTTCGATATTAAAATGAAACTATCAGGGAATTTTTGGTCAAGGTGAATTATTTAAGTGTCTCTTAAGGCTGGTGTATGTCACTGTACCTCTCGGATGTGTAAGACTTCTGTCAAGCGGAAAACCCCATTGAATTCTGATGGAGAGTAATTGTGACAAAAAGAAAAGAAGAAAATCTATCCGTGGATGTAGTAGGGCCCTGCTGTACTTAAATTAAGTCTAATATTTATATGTTGTTTCCTGACCACTGTCCTTATGTTTTTAATGGAGGCCTGATTCAGGACAGGCCCTTGGAGTGCAACCTTAAATTACTCAAATGGTCATTAAATGAACAATGAAGTGATTTCATTGGTTATTTTGTTAAATCACATCCTGTTTTTTGGTTTGTTTGTTTGTTTGTTTTTTTAAGCACTTGGAATATGTCTACATTCTACATACTTAGTCAGCTCTCATACTCTATGTCTTGTTCCCATTTCCCATCTCTCTTGAAACCCATAAAAGTGTTATACAAGTAAACTGAATTCCATTCGGTCTCAAAGTTGCAACATTACAAATCACTTGGTGTAAGGTGGGGACTAAAATGGCTTTTCACATGGATATGATTCTGTTCTGGTTCTGGCCTTGCTTGTGACAGAACCACTTGGTGCTTTAGTGCAGTAGGAGAATGCCCCCAATGTAGACAGCACCCCATACAGGCCATCAGTGTGGAAGGAAGAGCCGTTAGAGACGGAGACTGTGGACACTGAGCTAAAGAGAGGACTACGAGAAGAGGAATTAGATTTGGCTTATCCTTTAGGCTGTTTTAGATGGCCATAGTGGATATATTAGACAGTTTGTTAGTAGGATAAACCCCCTTGAGGTGAAGCCTCTTGTTTTCAAAGGGGTCCTTAACACAGATGTATATGAAAAAATAAAATACATTTAACAAATCATCACGAATACATTCACACATACACAGACAAAAGCTCTCCCGAAGTTTGAAAGACTGTCAGATGGAGAAGCTACTGTAACCTGATATTTGTTCGTTTTTTTAACCATTACTGAATTCCTCTTCGATAGAATATCACTGCTTACTGCAAACGACTGGATATCAGCTTCATATGCTGGTTAGATATGATGTCATCACTGTCCCCAGCTGACTGAGGGGCCTGGCTGAGATCAGGGCCTCTTGTGGGAGGGGCCTGGCTGAGATCAGGGCCACATGTGGGAGGGGCCTGGCTGAGATCAGGGCCATGTGTGGGAGGGGCCTGGCTGAGATCAGGGCCACGTGTGGGAGGGGCCTGGCTGAGATCAGGGCCACGTGTGGGAGGGGCCTGGCTGAGATCAGGGCCACGTGTGGGAGGGGCCTGGCCCTCTAGCATCCTCTGCTGTCTGGGTTGGAGTTCATTTGGGGAACCTGAGCAGCTCAGTAATGTAATGAAGCACAAAATGGGTTAAGCTTTTCAAAAGACTTGCATTAGAACAAAAACACTAATGGCATGGTCCTCTTGTCACCGATACGTGACTGCATATCTCATATATGGGAGTATGTGGACCATGATCAGATCTATCGTTTAGAGGATGGGAGGTCGGCAATCCTCTCCCCCCACTGTAGTATTCGACTCGCTCAGACTCCAAGCAGGCTTTGGGGGAATGCTGGTGCCCAGTCCTATGGAGCCATTTAAATAACAGCTCAAATAAAAACCTCTTCACAGGAACCCTGGGCAAGCATGTGGCTGGATCGATCCTAGTTCCTGTCTTCACAGTTCCTCCTCCCCATCTGTGCTGGTAGGGCTACCTGTGGAGGTCGGAGGGGAGCCAAGGCAGGCCTCTGGAACCCTGCTGAAAGTGAAGAGGCTGCATGCCGGTGTATAAACCCATCCCCAGAGCTGTGCCATGGTTAGGCCAGATCAGGGCCAGGGCTGGGCCAGAACCATACCATAGTTAGATGCTGTGTGGGTTTCCTAGGCTCAGGGGCTCAGCCAAGCCACAGTAGTCAGACCCTCCAGGAAGTTGCGATGTTGCGATCGCACCAATTCACGCGAATTCAGCGATTCCCCGCAAATTCAGCGCAACGTTGCAATTTTAACACATCACCGCAACTTTCCCGCAAATTTGACAAATCATTGTCATCTCCCACAACTTTCTCCCTCCCCCGGCTACACCAGAGGTGGAAACGGAACTCAGCCCATGTCCTCCGATAATTCAGAAATAGATCTAGCTTCAATTTTTATAATTTTCTGCAAGGTGTGCATGGACCTTTCTACATAGAGTCTGGTAATACATCTATGAAATGTAATGAAAATTATATATTTTGTTGTGAATAATAAAGGAAGCAATGAATCCGATTATTTCCCAAACCCTCTAGAGCTGTTGCCATGGAGATTTAACATTACTTTCTGCTGATAAGGTAGCAGCGAGTGTTGAAGAATGGATAACTTGAAATTGGACGACTTTAAATTAATATATGAAATTGAACAACATAAACACCTATACGGATAAAACAAATTAACAAGGATAGCAAAACAGATTGATCAGCATAGAATGAGAACGGCAGAAACGCAGGAAGGACGTCAGACAGACAGATCAGTGACACAGGCTGTTTTTTTCCCCAGTTATATGTGAAGGCTGAAACATTCATAACATAGTATTCAGTCTTACTGGTGGTCCTTTTGTAATACCAACAGCTTACTTCGTTGTGGATAAGTAAAGCCTATGTACTGTTCCTGCTACGTGTTTTACACCACCAGTACATTAACGTAGGTAAACAGACAGCCAAACTCGATTACACAAGCCAGGTAGCGAGCGCCTTGCTCCTTTATTGATTGTCAGGTGAAATTTATGAGTGAAACTGTAATACAGAAAATACTTAGAAGGTATACTAAACACAGCAAGTTACTATTATACTCGTTACATCAAGAATCAGAGCAACAACAGATTACAGCACAGCTGGCTAACAAGTGCTAACGTTAGCCATTAAAGGAATTATGAATGAATAACGGTCATATCGCTATATTACTAATAATTAACACTAACACAGTTCATGGAAATTAAATTTAGGTCACTTAAACATGTTTATCACAGTATGAAACAGTCAAACACGTAGTCATTGTTTTCGAGGGTGTGAGGGAAAGCATAGCACAAGGTTTACTATGAGCATACCGTCCGACACAAGGTTTACTAAGCATACCGTCCGTAACTAGCATGTGTTTCTAGATAACTGTCTAACAGCTGTTGCCATTCTCACGAGACGAACATTTTAATGATGTCAAAGTAAAAGTCCAATACTATACTGTTTTCGTTTCTATAACAACAATACAAGCAATATACATTTGCTGATCTAAATAAGCAGAGGGCAGAACAGCCTATTTTGCTACATTTTTGTAGTCCTGGTAATCTTTTGTTTGGCATGTTGGTAAGGTTATTTAGGGGACCATTTATCAATAGTTTTGTTCTTTAATGAATGTTTGTTTATTAATTACTTATTTTTCAACCAATAACTAAATTATAATTACAAAGAGGGAAATTCGCAACTTTTTTATCGCACATTTCACTTACTCCCGCAATTTCATCGCAACAAACACCTAAAAAACCCCGCAACTTTCATCGCAACTTTTTGGAAAAGCTCCCGCGAAATCAGGAATTTTAGGCCGCAACTATCACAAAAAAGGCCCGCGAAATCCTGGGGGGACTGAGTAGTGGCAGCACATGCTAGAAAACACGGCAGAACACGCCGGGGCCAGATTAGAGCCAGAGGCAGTTTGCATTGTCAGTTTCACAACAGCTACAAACAGACTCCCCACAGTTCATCAGATCATCCCTGCTCTCAGACAGACAGACAGACCGCTGGATGAGCTCTTGCTCGGCCGAATGGGCCAGTGCTGAATGAGGTGGAAAATGGTGGGGGTGTCTGCAGGCACCTCAGCCCGCTGGCGAGGGATGAAATGACCCAGTCTGCCCTGCTCTGCTGAGGGGCAGCCTGACCCTGTTAGTCACAACCACTCTCAGAGGAGCAGCCAACCTACAGGGGCAATAGGAGCCGCAGTATATTCTCCACAGCTATAGAAGCTGCAGGAGCCACTGTGTTCTGTGTTCTGTGTTCTATAGAAGATACAGGAGCCAATGTGTTCTGTGTTCTATAGAAGATACAGGAGCCAATGTGTTCTGTGTTCTACAGAAGATACAGGAGCCAATGTGTTCTATATCTATAGAAGCTACAGGAGCCTCTGTGTTCTATATCTATAGAAGCTACAGCAGGGGTGGCGAACCTGCGGCTCGCGAGCCGCATGCGGCTCTTTGCCGGCTGACGTGCGGCTCGGCTCCAGCTCGAGTGCTCACTGACTTTGCTCTTGGTGTACAGAATTTTCGTATTGTAAAATAAACATCTAAAATGTATATGCATATATTTGGCAATATAGACAAAAAGCTGTCTGATTTTAATGTGGTATTTATTCAGGTATATTTTGTCATCACGCGATCTTGAGAGATGTCTTTAAGTAACGTTAATGTTCCAAACATGAAACATTCTAATGTGTGCACCCAGTCTCAGAGAGTTACTAGCCAGACTAGCAGTAGCTACTGACAGAATGCCATGGATCCAGTAAAGCGTAAAGCTAAACGAAAATATGAAGATGAACATCGGACGTTTTTTGCCTGAATGGGAGGAATTATTTGCGGAGCGAAATGGAAAACCCCTATGCTAGACGTCACTGTCGCATTTTAAAGCCTCAAACTTGGAGTGCCGTCTCTCCACACACACCATGCTAACATAGCCCAGGAGTTCCTAAAGGCACAGAGCTGTGCAAGCATAAGGTAAATACTTTGAAACGTCAGTCAGAGAAACAGACTCAGCTTTTTCGGAAATTCACGAAGTACTCTGAAACGGTCACGCTGGCATCGTATCAGGTGTCATGGAATATTGCTCGAGCAAAAAAGTAATATAGTGAGGGAGAGTTTGTGAAGTCTTGTGTACGTGATGTCGTTGCTATCCTCAACCCTGAAAATGACGGATCATAGCGGTCTGTGTCAGACCTGCAGCTGTCAGGCACGAAAATTGAACAGAGGATATCTGACATTAACAACATAATTGAGACACAGTTATGTACAGATCTTGAGAAGTGATCCCTGGAGTAGCCTCCACAAAAGTTTCCTTAGCCCCACCGAAAAATATATATGAAGTTTTAAATAGTAAAAAGAAACGAAATGGTTAAATCACGAGTTAATTATAGATGTCGTGGCTCTCTTTTATCATGCCGGTTCATTGATCCTGTGGGTATGCTACCCTACTCAGTAGCTTCGCCAGCTATAGCTAGTGAACTCTAGCCTACAACATTAACCTACTCACTTGAGCTGCAAATCCCTACCATCCTACAGTATAATTAGCACCTATCTCAGCAGCTGTCTTCAATATGTTTATTTTTGTGCCATATTTTAAATCAAAATTTGTTAATTTCTCTTCCTAAAACCCACGAGAGGACACTATTTAAAAGGTTATTTTCAAAAAATTCTTATGGGGGAGCATGCCCCCAGACCCCCCTAGTTTTGCTGGGTCACAGGGAAAATAATAGGTTTTATGTAGGGGCTTTTCCCCCCCAAAAGTGGGAACCTAGATTCGTGTGGCCCTTCGAAATGGTGTTGGGTTTTCTTGTGGCTCTTTGAGCTGGACTGGTTAGCCACCCCTGAGCTACAGGAACCACTATTCTGTGTTCTGTATTCTATAGAAGCTACAGGAGCCACTGTGTTCTGTATTCTGTATCTATAGCAGTGGCTGTAGATTAATCTAGCTACAAAAGCTAAAGGGACAGCTATGGATTCTGTAGCTATAGAATCTATAGGGGCCACTGTAGTTAATGTTGGTTTAGATGCTAACAGAGCCACTGTAGTTAATGTTGGTTTAGATGCTAAAGGAGGCGCTGTGGATTCTGTAGCTATAGAAGACACTATGGTTTCGATAGCTCTGAGTGCAGGACATAACGATCAGGCTTTATCTGCACTGTGCCCCTTCCTCCATACGTGCCTGTGATGTCTGTACATTATACATGTATACATGGGTGAATGGCCCTTAATGTGATGTTATTTTATGTTGTCTTTGTTTATTTTAAAATTGTTTTACTTCAATAAAAAAATGTTCATTTGGTTACCTCTCTGCTGCTGTGTGCGTATGTTCAGTTTTAGGGCGGCTATCTGCAGGTCGTATGGATTTTTACGTGGGCAGTAACTTTGATGCATTTCACAGATGGTCAAAGAAGTAGTCTCTCTCCTTCTCTCACTATCTCTTCTTTTCTCCTCGCCAACTTGCAGGAAGTAAGGGGGGGGGGGGGCGTAGGATTACCTCTTTGTCTAGCTATGTATATATATATATATGTAAATATAGTGTTCTCTCTCTCTCTCTCTGTCTTTGTTGCTCTCTCTCTCCAACTGTAGCAGTCCTGTCCACCTGCTTGCAGGAAGTATACATTTTCAACCCTGTATGCCTGCCAGGTAAAGTATTATTTCTTTTGGTGGGGAATTGCCTTAGTCCTTTTTCCGACCAACCGGGAACGGGTTCTTGAACAATTTTCATTCGGGATTCTCTGAACCTTGGTTCCTCATAGGGAACCAGCCTGTGCCTCCACCAGGTTCCACCAGCGGAACCATTGTAATCAAGGATACATCATCAACGGCTCTTAGCCAATCCAAGGCCGGATCCAGCCCTGCTCTGCACCAATCAACTGGTCCCCTCGGCAGGAGCGGACTGGGGAAAAAAAGTGGCCCGGGAGCAGTGGTGCGCCGCCACGCCCCCTCCCCCCGCACACATATTCTGCCTTCAGACTATTTAGATTGACGTGAATATATTGAACCGGCCCAAACCCAGTCGGCCCACCGGGGATATCCCCGGTATCCCCGATGGCCAGTCCGCCCCTGCCCCTCAGGCAAAAGAGATGAATCAGATTATAAGTCTCTGGACCTGTTCCAAAATCAGCAGGTACCCTTGAGCAGCTGACCTGTTCCAGAATCGGCCCTGACCCTGGAGCAGCAACGACAACTCTCGTCAGGATCTGGCCCGAACTGCTCCTGACCTGGGCCTGAACTGCTCCTGACCTGGGCCTGAACTGCTCCTGATCTAGGCCTGAACTGCTCCTGACCTGGGCCTGAACTGCTCCTGATCTGGGCCTGAACTGCTCCTGATCTGGTCCTGAACTGCTCTTGATGTGGTCCTGAACTGCTCCTGATCTGGGCCGAACTGCTCCTGATCTGGTCCTGATCTGGGCCTGAACTGCTTCTGATCTGGGCCTGAACTGCTCCTGATCTGGGCCTGATCTGGTCCTGACCTGCTCCTGATCTGGGGCCGATGTGTATCAAGGCTCTTGTCAGCAGACACGACTGAAATGAGAATCTTGCCCTGATCTGTTCCAGGCGCGTGGGCCAGCTCTGTGGTGGACCGTGGCCTGATCACTGCTGGATCGCACAACGCACAACTAGGCGTGTGCTCACTGGACCTTGCCCAGAGCCCGTGGAGATGATTAACATCCGAGTCCGTTTCAGAGTCAACTGTTGCCCCTGATAAGCAGATATGATTAGCACTAGAACCTGGCCCTGATGTGGACCGGACCTAGGTATGATCTGTGACAGAGTCTGCAGAGATGATTAGCATCAGGCTGTGACAGGCGGCCTGTTTGTGTGCTCCTCCTCACCCTGCACACCACCCCCCCACCTACTCCCGCTGCCGTTGCCTGGCAACACTGTTTAAGACAGATTTAAAAGAAATAAATAATGCCCGCAAATAGACGCATCGTTTTTTTTTTTAAACATTGGACCGAGAGAGCAAGGGATGGAAAGAGAGAGAAAGAGTGAAAGAAAGAAGGTGAAAGAAGAAAAAGAGTGAGATGGAGAGCAAGAAAGAGGAGCACATGAAAGGGCAGAGGGAGAAAAAAGAAGGATGGAAAAGGGAGAGAGGGAGAGGAGAGAGGAAAAGAAATGAGCGAGGGAGAGAAGAGAAGGATGGAAAAGGGAGAGAGGAAAAGAAATGAGCGAGGGAGAGAAGAGAAGGGTGGAAAAGGGAGAGAGAGAGGGAGAGGAGAGAGAAAAAGAAAAGAGCGAGGGAGAGTGATGGAGCTAGAGATGGAAAGGAGAGAGGGAGAGAGAGAGAGCGAGAGAGGGAGGGATACAGAAGTCTTTATGGCATATATGTGAGGACGTCTGGCTCCACACTGTCTTCTCAAGAGTTGCCAAGCAAGTTGCTGCTACCTAGACAACAGCTCTCTCTCTCTCTCCCTCACTATCTCTCCCTCCCTCCCTCTCTTTCTTTCTTTTTTTCCCCACAGCGCTGTACATCACCAAGGACAGGCAGCATTGTACTGTGGTGGACACTGCCTAATGCTGAGCCTCCCACCCCCTGCCTATTACTCACACACACACATACACACACTCACTCACACCTACACACACACACACTCACACACACACTCACACCTACACACTTGTATTCATATGCATATGCACACACATACACAAAGACACCCACACACTGAGCCAGCCTCGTATTTACACACATATTCACACACACATATAATTCATACACTTTCTATTTTTCTCCCTCTCTTGTGCACTTCTCCCCTCCCCTCCCTCTCCCCAACCCGTTTAGTCTGTCCCTTGCTCTGTTAAAGGTGCAGTGGGTAAGGTTTAGTGCCTTGCTCTGTTAAAGGTGCAGTGGGTAAGGTTTAGTCTGTCCCTTGCTCTGTTAAAGGTGCAGTGGGTAAGGTTTAGTGCCTTGCTCTGTTAAAGGTGCAGTGGGTATGGTTTAGTGCCTTGCTCTGTTAAAGTTGCAGTGGGTACGGTTTAGTGGCATGTAGCGGAGAGGTTGCAGATTGCAGCCAACTGAATGATCCTCCCTTGCCTGTCTTTCCAAGTGTGTATGGTGTCCGTCAGGTGGCAGAACTCACGCACGCGCACACACACACACACACACACACACAGAGCCACACATTCACACACAGAGCCAGACACACACATACACATATAGAAATAACAGCTACCGTGGCCCACAGCAGGTTAAGCCTTGGTGAAGGACAGACAGCCCTCAACAGATACAGAAAAGAGACATCCCACTCAAATCTCAGTGCACATGCAACGTGCCCTTCCCAGAAAGGTGCTTACTGTATTGGGATGGGAGTAGACCTGTCACACCTGTCGAGTCTCATGTTTTTTCATCCTTTCTAATGAGACTGAATCTCTCTCACTAAACTTCGCGAATTTTCATTCCAAATAGCGTAGAATAATAATAACATGTCCGGTTGAAAGGCCGCTGTGTTCGCATTGTGCGGCACGCTACGTCTGCGTAACAGTTATACTAGTCAACAATGTTTCTATCTACACACCTCCGCCACTGAACACATTGTTATCTCTATGGAAAGAACACAGACCTTTTTACGAAATACAGTATGCAAGTTATTACTTCCTGGTTCCACAGACAAATTCCCTGTGGAAAAATGAGTGAGATTTTGCAAAATCTGCGGAAATAAGTTGAGAGTTAAAATGGGGTTTTTTGTTATTAAATGTTCTTGTCTCAGGAAAATAAAGATGTTCCTACCAATATGCTAAATTAGAAGAAAGCAACATGTGGTATCCATGGTTACAGACAACTCTTTAATCACACCCCGTGTTTGAGGCATTTGTTTTGCCAAAAGTGCCTACTCATGCCTACCATTAAAAATAAAATAGCCCCACTATTCATGGTTAAGAGCAAGGAAGGTCAGTTTTAGATAAGTATGCCGTGTCCACTAGTCCTTCCAGAAAAAGTCCAGGGTATTGCACCAAGCAGGTCCACTCAGTTAGCCAGGTAACTTCAGAAAATAGCATGCAACAACTTCTTTGAACATTTGTTAATAAATAGCAATAACCAATACTTATGACTAATTGACACATAAAATATTTTGTCAGTGGAGCTAGTCAGTGTCATGTATGTGCTTAAGCATAGCCAGGGTGACTCTTCCTCAGGCTGAGATGGTGAAGCAAAGCCAGGGTGACTCTTCCTCAGGATGAGATGGGGAAGCAAAGCCAGGGTGACTCTTCCTCAGGGTGAGATGGGGAAGCAAAGCCAGGGTGACTCTTCCTCAGGGTGAGATGGGGAAGCAGGGTGACTCCTCCTCAGGCTGAGATGGGGAAGCAGGGTGACTCTTCCTCAGGCTGAGATGGTGAAGCATGGCCAGGGTGTTGGGAAAGAGTGAAAACAAGTAGAAAGAAGCCGGCCAACCAACATGAGGTAAGATTGGACCACAGCAGGCTCACTGTTCAGTGTCCCATCCCTCCTGTCCGCGGCTCATCACATAAGGGCATTCTGACCTCAAGGGAAACTTGAAATCTCTCCCATCTGGATTTGTCATCAGTGTCACGGTAATGTAACGTCACATCTTTTACTGCCTGTACAGTAACAATGGCCGCCCTGTTGCGGTGGCGGGCAGAGGGGAATCCTGGGTCGAGTCACGCTGAACAGAGGGGTGGGGGGGGGGGGGGACTCTGGCCCATTGTGTGCCCCTTTTCCCTGCCCCAGGGTTGGCTGTTGCAGTGACGTCACACATTCCAGTCGGATCAAGTGTTTGTCACCTTTGCTTCATGTCGGTGACTGCTGTATCAGCCCTCCCTGAGTCACAGAAACTCCCTGTGGCACGAGGACAGGCAGCCACGGGATTCTCTCTCTCATCTCGGAAGCTGGGACATTCCTGCTGTTGCTCCGGGCTGGATGTGCCCCCCCCCCCCCCCCCCCACCCCCACCCCCTTGATCTGGCCCAGGCACTAATGACCCCCACCCCACACAGAGACATCAACAGCTGAGCCAGAGAGAGAAAGACAGAGAGAGAGAGAGAGAGAGAGAGTGGGAGAGACTCAGAGGGTGATACAGGGGAAGGGAGTGGAGGCAGAGAGAGAGAGTGAGAGGAAAGAGGGAGGTAGAGGGAAGAAAAGAAAGAAAGACAGAGAGAGGGAAAAGGAGAGGTAGCAAAGTGTCTGAGGTGAAAAGATATGTGAGGTCTTGTTGGTTACGCTGGAGATCATGGGAGCAGCAGTGAAATGTTCCTGTGCCCACACACACACACACACACACACACACACACACACACACACACACACACACTCTTGGACAAGCACACCCTCAGCCAGTGAAATGTTCCTGTGCGCACAGACACAAACACACGCACACACACTCAGCCAGTGAAATGTTCCCATGCGCGCACACACACACACACACACACACACACACACACACACACACACACACACACACACACACACACACACACATAGACACACACACACACACACACGCACACACACTCAGCCAGTGAAATGTTACCGTGCCCTCCTCATTCGAACACTGAAGGCCAAGCCAGCCTCCATAACTCAGGGCTCTCAGCAGCCTCCAACCCACGGCCTTCAGGAGGGGAGACTCCGGTCCAAGCGTTCATCAGTCTGGACAAACCACGCTGGGGAAATGTAAACAGTTGGAACAAGTTCTCCCACAGTTATCGCACTGAGAACGACCTAGACATTGCTAATTTGATATGCTGCTCTGTGTGGCCAAATAATGCAAGAACTTGGACGTGTTGCCCTCAAGAGTGTCAGAGAAGCGCGCAGGGGGGAGTCTTAGTGTGGATGGTGTTGATTAACAGAGATCTCTTATGTCTTCTGTGTGAGCTGGTGATTGTTTTACACCTGTTTCCAGGCACAGATTTGCAGACTAGATGAGAAAGAGAGAGAGAGAGAGAGAGAGGCAAGACAGGACAGGACAAGACAAGACCAGACAAGTTTATTTAATATAGCACAATTCATACACATTGGTAATTCAAAGTGCTTTACAAATGAGTTAAAAAAAGAACAGAAAAACTAGAGATACATTCCCGCAGTAAAATGTGAAAGCTATATTGCTATGTGATCGTTTATAGGCAGTCTGTTGATTACCAATCTAAACAGAAGTGACAGAAATGTTTAACTTCATAACCAACATGTGCTGTACTGTGTAAAGGGCAACGTATGAGCAGGTAGTGCCCTATCGTAATTTCTCATCGGGTAAGTTAGCTAACGTTAGCGGTTGGCTGGGGACGGCCCATTGTTCCGAAAGCCCGATATTCCGAAATCTCAATATTCCGAAAAATAGTCCCCCTGGCAACATTTAGAAATATTTTAAGTGGCACAAAACACACACAGCATTTAGTTTGCGCAGCGCAGTAGAGACGCTCACCGGGCTATCACGCATGTAACTTTTCCTAGGCAGTATTTGTTAACTTAGCCTACTCTGGTTTTGAATATGGGGTACCACTCATGCAGGAAATCACCGGCAGATTGTCGCAGGACATCAGGCATATCTTGTCAAACACTGACAAAGCATGCATGCGTTGCCAATCATAAAAGTATTTTTGTATCATCGCGATGCAAATGCCATGTGTGTATAATAATATTCTGAATTAAAGTTCATGCTTGTGAAATAAATGCATTTATATGTTTATGATTGTGTGATTCATTGGGATGTGCATGTGGGCTATAGTGGTTCCCGGGGCTGTCGGAATAATGGGCTTTCGGAACATTGCCATGGAACCGGTTGGCTGGCACTGAGCGCTAGCTATGCTAGGGAGTTGAGGGGTGTGTTATTACAGACATTACCTTAACTTTTAATGTAATGTTACACAAAGAAAACATCAGGAGAAATATAAGCTGGTTTCTTAAAAAAAAATAAGGTATCATAGATATTAAGTTACTTTGTTACTTTATATTAACACAAGCAATCTTCATGGCCTTCAGGTTTTTAGCAGATGCTTTGGTCCAAAGCGAAAAGCATTCTACTTTGGCCAGGAATTGAACCTAGGTCTACCGTTTGGATGATGCTATCCACTGTAACACCAGTACCATTTTACCATGGTGTGCCACATACCAGAAAATCTCTGACAAACAGCCAGATATGTAAATGTGATGTCATGGTTGGATGCTATTGGTTTGCCTGATGGGGTGGGGATGGTGACAGAAGTCAAAGAAGTTTGGGTCAGATGTTGATGTGTTTCCCACGGCATGGCTCTCCCTGATTGGGTTAGACACTGGTGTCACAGCATGGCTCTCCCTGATTGGATTAGACACTGGTGTCACAGCTTGGCTCTCCCTGATTGGATTAGACACTGGTGTCACGGCTTGGCTCTCCCTGATTGGATTAGACACTGGTGCCACAGCATGGCCTTCCATGTCAGATAGTCTGTCCTTAGCCTTGGGAGGTGATAATGACGACTGCTGCATGCCAATGTTATCTGTGCCTGCGTGCTTACGATCTCCTGTAATGTTGAGATTCCAGCGAGTTTGGAGCGGATGATTGTCTTTGATCATTCCAGCGCAATGTCACGCTCTTATGTCATTCCAGGGGAGGTGGTTGGCCACGCCCCCTCTGTGTCAGTTTATCGGGGCAGATGTTTTGGTTCCAGAGTTCTTGTTTTGGTTCCAGAGTTCTTGTTTGGTTCCAGAGTTCTTGTTTTGGTTCCAGAGTTCTTGTTTTCCTCTTGTTCACTCTGTAGGGCTACTGAATGCTCATCAGAGGGTCCCAAGGTCATTGGGTGATGGAAGGAGAAAAGTTAGTTGTCGCTTTAAACTTTGGTCCCTCTCCAGCTGAGTTCTGTGTGATTTGGTCCAAAATATTCTCTGTGATTCCAGAATAGGTGGAAATTGTCATTTCATTGTCAGTTCATCCCAGTTAAAAAACACATTTTTGGGAGCCAGGTGTTAAGGCTGAGCAGCCGGGAAAAAACACAAAACTTCCCTGAGCTGGGAGTGCACCACATTCCCCTCTTAGTGCATTCCTAGTTTCTTTAGGGCACAAACAAAGTTTTTAGAAATAATAACTGATACTGTTCTCTTTAAATGTAATTTGCACCAACAACAACAATAATGTGTTTGACAGTTTTATGTTTTGACACTTCTTCTGAAAGTCTGTTTTTTTTGTGTCAAAAGGCAGCCTGTAATTATCCCACATGTCTGACAGCGGAGTCGCCAATAATTAGGGTTGAGGGTTGAACAGGTGTTAAAAATGACATATTATACCCCCCCCAGTTCCCTGGAGTCTTACTGAAATGTCTGTGACATGCTTTAGTCAAAATAGCACAAGGATCAAGCACCACAGCACCCTTCACTCCCTGTCCAAACAGCCCTGTCCACAGTGGCCAGTTTGAGCGCCTGTTCCATTAAATGCTAATGAGCCACTGCTCGTTGATGCTAAGGACCTAGCTGCATCAGAGTGATGTTAAGGGTTAGCTACAAGCTAATCTTTCCGGGCTGCATGTAAAGGTCAACGGATGGCACAGCAGGTGAGGTGTGCCTCTGGATCCAAATTAAATTAGTGATTGCATTGCTGCAGCCATACACCACTTCGAGGCGCTCCGAGATCAGCTCTCTGCTCATTCTAGTACACACTGATATACATACATACACACGGCAAAACACGCCCCGTCTAGCCAAATTACAGATGAACGTGAAGCACATTTTCAAAAGCACAACATGGCCTGATTACCTGAGTGGAACAAAACTGCAACTTTCACTGAAGACCAGATAAGTGAAGAAGATTGAGATTAGAGTTCAAGGCTGTGCCTTTACAGATCCCCACTGCCTTTAATTCTGTGTATGTGTTTTAAATTGCAGCACTGTCTCAACAGCAGTGAGGCTGAAGACATGTTCGATCCGTCCTGAGCTCACTCTCTGTCGGACTGTTTTCAGCTGTGGCTCTGGAGTTCATCAATGACTTGGGAAAAAAAGCATACAGTTCTTCCTCTCTAGACTGTGTGTAATTATGGAGAAAATTAAACTGCACAATGACTCCTGATAAAATGTTTACCAAAACCTTTGTGTTTTATAAAACAGATGCAGAATCTAAGCAACAGCATGTTCTTCTGGCATGTTCTTCTGGGAATCTTCTGGGAATCTTCTGGGAAAGATTTGCATCCCTCATTGTAAGAAAATGACAAACCTGACCTGAAGCTGAACAGATTTGGTCGTCAATCTCTCTCCGTCCCCTGTGTCTGAAGGACTGAAGTTCATATCTTTATTTTCAGAGACAAGACAACAGTTAGATACAAAAGACTGACTGATAACTGCACAGTTGTAGGTTTTTTACTGTGTTGGCACGCACTTCAGAGACAGTCACGGTATCTCTCCTCATCAGACATATGGACACCCTCTCTGATCTAAGACTGTACAATTAGACCTTAGATTTGTATTTATTTTGTATTCTTACCGTATTCCTTGTGCCTGGTGAGCTGTGATAAAAACAACTCCAGCAGCAACACAGATTAGTGGATGGGAAAGGAGTGACATGGAAGATAACAAACTGTGTAGCCTGTGTTTATGTGTGTGTGTTTGTGTGTGTAGCCTGTGTGTGTGTGTGTGTGTGAAGCCTGTGTGTGTGTGTGTAGTATGTGTGTGTAGTCTGTGTGTGTGTGTAGTCTGTGTATGTGTGTAGCCTGTGTGTGTGTGTGTGTGTGTGTGTGTGTGTGTGTGTGTGTGTGTGTGTGTGTAGGTGTGTGTGCACAGCACAGGGAAGCCCTTTTGTGTGTGTGTGTGTGTGTGTAGCCTGTGTGTATGTGTGTGTGTGTGCAGCCTGTGTGTATGTGTGTGTGTGTGTAGCCTGTGTGTGTGTGTGTGTGTGTGTGTGTGTGTGTAGGTGTGTGTGCACAGCACAGGGCAGCCCTTTGTGTCTCCATTCACGCTTTGAAGGTTGGCCACTGACTGTTCCCCATGAGTGTTTCAGCATGTGGTCCTGAGGGCGCCCTGCCCTCGCTGGACAATCCCACAGGGTTCAGGATGACAAATGGGGTTCAGGGGTGCGTCCAGTGAGCGGTCAGTGTTTGGCCCTGGTCTGGCTGTGACGGAGCAGCGGGACACAAACGCATGTTTATGAGATGAAAGTCCAGGGCAGACAAGAGGCCCAGTGTCGGTCCGCATGGACTCTGTGTGGAGTGGCTTGGCTCGGGTAAAAGGGCCCAATGTTGGAGAGCCAAGAGCGGAAAGGGATGAGAGACTCCAAGAGAGATGGTTCTGTTCGACCCACGGGGGGAAAGTCACCCTCTCTCTCTCATTCATTCACTCACACACTCTCTCTCTCCCTCACTCTCTCTCTCTCTTCCTCTCTCCCTCCATGATATCACTCCATCTCAGATGTAAAGGACAGAGTTCACTCCAGTGGTTTTTAGGCCGCGCGGGTGGCTTTGGATGGGACAAGGAACATCATCTAAAGCTGATCTAAAATCAGCTGATCTTAGCCTGAGTCGTTCCAAGTTTTTCCAGTGACAAAGACTAAGCAAGTGTTCTCTGAAAACTACAACTGACACAAGTACTGTCAGACGTCAGAAGTATTGACAGAGCAAGCCTGTATGATAAGACAGAAGAACACTTTGATAATAAGAGGAATAAAACAGCCCCCTCCACAATTATTGGCACCCCTGAGTAGAACCTGAAATAATGAGAAAAATCTAACACAAGTACATTTATTCTGGGAAAAAGGTTGGATTTTTCTCATTAAGCTGATGCACTAAAAAGGTGAATTTCTTATAACCCATCATTACTCATCTCTACCAGGGGTGCCATAATTGCCAATATCTTCTTTCTTTGTATGTCATTTTCATTTCAGCAGATTAACTGGAATTGCGCACAGCGTATGATGGCTCAATTCCCGTGATTTTTTTATTTGAAATGTAATGTTTTATTAATGTAATATTTGGATGACACTTGTATCGCTCCTGCAGGGTTGTAACTGTCAGATTTACATGTGACGGGTCCTTGTGAGAAATATCCTTAAATGAGTGCGGTATTTTCCATAGCCTTTTTGTTGACTATGTGGACCAATGGAAACTTAACTTAATGTACACATTTGTATAACTTCGTCTCCTTGATTAAATGTAATGACAGCTACTGTCATAAGTTGTTGTCTGCAGTAAGCTATTTTCGAGCTGGGGAGAGCACTGGGAAATGTCAGTGGTTAGACTTCGGGTAAGAGATTATATCAGTCTGCGTACACGTCACCGCCGATAGTTTCGAATAAAGACAGGACAGCCTACCTCTCAATGAAGGACTGAAGACTGTTTGATGAAGAGTTAAAAGGGGAGGAGCAACAGCCAGAGAATATATGGCTGTATTGTCATCCATCATATTCATTCACGACACGGCTGGACACGATACGCGTGACTGAGGCATTCGTAATTTGGGAACCAAGCCATTCAGGTGAGTCCTTCCGTGCCATCCAGGGGCCAATATCAATGGGCGGAATGTCACAGGCGTGACAGATACGGTGGGAGTCACGTAGACATACAGACAGACCGTGACTTTTCCCAAGCAACAAAGGCTACAATGTTATCTCTGGACATCATTCCTGATATGGTTACAAGTCTGTCACGAATCGCTCGCTTTCCTGAAACCGTCTGATCTGGACTGTATCGAATCCTGTACGAACCACTCAAACCTCGAAGGCGCCACAGGTTTAATGGATCAACTGACACAGCTGAACGCCTGCTGCTTACAGGTAAATAACTATGTGCCGTACAATTTTAATGACATATGAATTACACAAAAGACAGAATCCCCGAGCAGTAAGAAATGTGGTGTAGCCGTTGACTTGACACTGATCGCGTATGTACTAGCTGCCTTCCAGTGCTTCCATCCGCGGAGAACCACAGGTGCGTCCTTGGCTAGTCTTTGTAGTTATCGCCGCTATCTCGTGATCCATTCGGTGACGGCTGTCCCTTACTAGCCTGTTAATCACACGCTTGGCCACACATAACCACCGTAACGGTTGTTTCGTTGTTTAATTGAAGTAGACTACTGTTAGACTATTCATTGCATTTTTGTACCGGTGTTTCGATTATGAGATTTATTTTTTTAATCCTGCCGCCTAATAATATAATCTACTGCTTTCAGAATATGGGCGTACACTGTAGGCATAAACCAAATTTTGTAGTGATGAAATCCGAGCATTGCATTAATTCGCCAGTTTAAATATAACGTGATGACAGCTTCAATCACAGCCATCCTTCAGTCTCCGTAATGCTGAGTAACAGAGAAGATTAAGGTGACTTGGAAGCATTCGGCCCTGACCTTTACCAGCTCCTCTGAGCCGCCCTGGAATTCATACTCATTGACAACCCTGTTATATCGCGAAGAGGAATTTAATTCATCAACCTCAAGTGGTTGTCTGTTTTCTGTTTTTCGATGCTTGAGCTAGTCAGAGGAGAGGGCAGTAGTGAACAGGGGGTGGGTTTGGGATTAGCCGAGAGCTGCGGTCTCTGGGGTTGATCTGGCCCGGCTGTGCTTCTGATCTGGGCCGGATCAGGCCCAGTCACCTGTTATCTGGGCTGATGGAAGGACTCTGTGGAAGGTCACACAGATTAAACTCTATCTCTGATAACAGCCCCTCTCTTTTTCTCTCTCTCCCTGTTTCTTTCTCTCCTTGGCTCTCTCCCTTCTCTCTCTCTCTCTCTCTCTCACACACACACACACACACACACACACACACACACACACACACACACACACACACACACTCTGTCTCTCTCTTTTCTCTCAATTTTTCTTCCCCTCTATCCCTTATTTTCTCTCTCTCTCTTGTGATTGTGTACTGTTACACACACACACACAGACACACAGACACACAGACACACACACACACACACACACACACACACACACACACACACACACACACACACACACACACACACAGGACTGGTTCTTTGGTAACATGCAGTGTGTTTGGAGGCATGCGTGGTTGCATAACTGAACCTATGCAGGGCAGTGTAGAGAGAGAGAGGGAGGGAGGTAAAGGGAGAGAATTGGCATGCTATAACCTGTCATTAACCAGACGAAGGTCTGACACACTGAAAGGTGATAATTGTCTGTCAAAAATATCATCAGGAAAAAAAACACAGGAAAGAGCAGCACCAAGCACAAGCTCACTCCATTATGCAGAGGGCTCCGAAGCCTCCGTCTTCAATGGCGCGTGCTGCCCACTGAAGGCCGTATTTTCTAACGGCGTGCGCTGTAAGAACGCCCCTCTGCCGTCTGGGCCTCTTGATGTGTGAAATTGAACCCGGCCCCCCGAAGTCAGCATCACGACACTGCTTTAACAGCTGAGGCCATTAGCACACACACACACACACACACACACACACACACACACACACACGCGTGCGCGCACACGCAGACGCAGACACACACGCAGACGCTCACGCAGACACACAGACGCAGAAACGCTCAGCACGTCACTGCGCACATGTTTTCAAAATAGGCCCCAATCGTGCTTGATAGCGATGATGTGGTGATGTGGGGCTCATGCTCTCTGTCTCCCTCTGCCCCACAGCACGACGCGTGGATACCCCCTGAGATCTGAGGGGGGCCCCCAGACTCCCTCTGCGCCAAGGTCGCGACACGGAACCTTCATCTAGCGCCACGTAGCAGGCCCATTCGGCGCCAGCTGGGGGTGGGCGGGGAAACCCACCTGCCCCTCCTTCTGATTGGATGCCTGTCATCAGAAACAGGAAGTAGACAATGTGAGGGACGCCCAGTGTCCGTCAGGAGCTGATGTGATTGGTGGTTGGTGGTGATGCTGCCTGATGTCCGGTCTGGAGGTGGACTGAGTGACCCAACGGTGCCTTGTCCATGTCCAAGGGATCCTGCTGGACCGTGACCAGAGAGGGAGAGAAAGACACACTGTTGATGCATTAAACTGTACAGCTGCTCGGTGTGGCTGTCTGTGTGTTTGCCTTCAGCATAGCCGAACGTCAGCGGTGATACTGAGCTTCAAAGCACGCCTAAGGGAATCAAAAAGACAGCCTTACACGCACACACACACACACACTCTCTGCTGAAGAAGACTCACACACACACACATACACACAGTCACATCTGAAGAAGACACACACACACACACACACACACACACACCATCCGCCAAACCCAGTCTATCTCTCTGCGGTGGGCTGTGCCGTGTGTCCGGTGGTCGCCATGGAGATGTCTCAGGGCACGTACACGTTCCTGGTGTGCTTCGCGGGCTTCTGGCTGGTCTGGGGCCTGATGGTGATCCTGTGCTGCTTCTGCAGCTCGGTGCAGCGGCGCCTGAAACGGGAGCGCCGGGAGCAGCTGCGGGAGCAGTGTCTGCGCCCGCTGGAGATGGAGCCGCTGGGGGGGCACCCCTCGCTGCAGCTCGCCCTGCCGCTGCCACCACACAGGGAACCCCCACAGTTCTACTCCACGCACCCGCTCTCACCCCCATTCTCATTGTCACCACCCAGAACTGCCCCCCTCTGCCCCTCCAGGGGACTCGCCGTCTCCCACAGAGGATATCATGCCCCACAAGGTACAGTAGAACCTGTCCTAAACTTCTCCTAAAAGCATAGGCTGTAGGCAGGTATGCACGTTTTAAGTTGTTGACATGTTTTTAGACACACTTAAGCCCCCAGGGTACAGTACTGCTGGTCCTCAGAAGATGCTCTAGAATAGCCTCTGTGTCTGTGTCTGTGTCTGTGTCTGTGTCTGTGTGTCTGTGTGTCTGTGTGTCTGTGTCTCTGTGTCTCTGTGTCTCTGTGTCTCTGTGTCTCTGTGTAGACTCACTCACGTATTTCACTTGGTGTTTTTTTTTTAAGTTCACCTTCAATACTCTTAATAATGAGGCTTCATATTTGACTGACATTATTTCCCAGCCCCTTACCCTGTAGAAATATGTGTGGCACTTCAGATATGTTCATAACAAGAGTAGTCTATTACTCATCATGCTGGAGCACACACACCTCACACACAAAAATCTAACTTCTCCTCCTTCTCTCTCAGCGCAAACTAATCTCACACACACGTTCCTGCTTTTCTCTCGGCGCACACACTGGTCTCACACACACATTCCTGCTTTTCACACAGCAAAAACACGCACACACACGCGTTCCTGCTTATCTCTCGGTGTGCGTGAATGTGCGTGGAGCGCGCTGGAGGTTACATAACCTCAACATGGCCATTTTGTGTGTGTGTGTGTGTGTGCGCGTGCGTTTGTGTGTGTGTGTGTGTGTGTGTGTGTGCGTGTGTGCGTGTGCGTGTGCGTGTGCTGTTACTGCTCTCCTGTAATTCATCCAATGCCACCCCAACACCACACGCGTCCCAGAAGCCCCCAGCAATCAGCAGCCACTCAGAGAACAATGAACAAGGGGGGGAGGCGCTATCACTCCAGTGTGATCGTGTGTGTGTTTTTGCATGTCTACACACATTTGTTTGTGTGTGCTTATGTGTGTGTGTGGTTTGGTATGTGTGTGTATGTATTTGCATGAATGCGTTTTTATAATTTTATAATTTTATTTTTGTGTGTGTATGCATGATTGTGTGCGTACATGTTTGTGCGTGTGTGTGTGTGTGTGTGTGTGCGTGCGTGCGTGCGTGCGTGCGTGCGTGTGTGTGTGTGTGTGTGTGTGTGCATGGTCACAGTGCAGGAGAGGGAAGCTGCACGCCTTTACTGTGTGCAGAACATGAACAGAGACTGGCGTGGGTGAGGAGTGGGCAGAGAGACACCACATCAAATCAGGAGGAGAGAGAGAGAGAGAGGGGGGGGATAGAGAGAGAGAGAGAGGGAGAGAGAGAGAGAGATAGCAGGAGGAGAGAGAGAGAGAGATAGCAGGAGGAGAAATAGCAGGAGGAGAGAGAGAGGGAGAGAGATAGGGAGATAGGAGGAGGAGGAGAGAGAGAAAAAGGGACAGAGAGAGATAGCAGGAGTGTGAAAAGGAGAAAGGGAGGGAGATTGAGAGGTATAGACAGAACGAGGTAAAAGATGAAAGAGAGAGAGAAAGGGGGATAGACAAGGAACAAAACAGAACAAAAGGGAGGGAGAGAGAGAGAGAGACAGAGAGAACATGGAAGGAGAGAGAACACAAGAAGAAGAGACAGGCAGAGGAAGAAGGAATGGGGGAAAGAGAGAGACAGAGAGAGACAACAAGAAAGAAAGGAACAGAGCGAGAGAGCAGACGAGGGGAGGGGAGGGTATGATGTATAGCAGGGCAGTAGGGCAGTTTGCCAGGGCAGTAGGGCAGTTTGCCAGGGCTGAAGGGCCCTTGTCCAGGTTGGCTGCTTTGATGTTCCTGAGGGTCCAGGGTGTGTGTGGGAAGGAGGGGTAGCCTGACCTGTGAGTTGGCTACCGTCACACACAGACACACTCCTTCTGAGAGCGAGTGTGTGTGTGTGTGTGTGTGTGTGTGTGTGTGTGTGTGTGTGTGTGTGTGTGTGTGTTTGTGTGTGATAGAGAGCGGTGCTTAAAAAGAGCTCTCTGTGTGACGCAGGAGTCACAGGACCTGTGTGAGATATTCATCTGGTGGCATTATCACAAAGAAGAGCAGGCTGACCACCTGTGGTGTGATGCATTGCAATATTACTGCCCCATAAAAGCTGGTAAATGGCAGTGGCTGGTTAATAGCACTCTAAGTCTTAGGGAGGCTCTAGCCTCTGGAGTAAGTGCTGGACAATTACCACATAATAGGCTCGGAGCAGCTAATACGCGCCACAGCGCCCTGCAGCTGAACCGCTACTGAGGACAAAGAGCTAACAACACCCAGGTTATGACTTGAAATCTCCTCCTGGGAAATACTGTAGGTAGCGATGAACTGTACACCTCTCCTCTAGACTGAGCTGTGTGCGAGGAGGGTATGGGCTATAGACACACATGCAGATGTAGAAACACATGCAGATGTAGAAACGTTACATTCTGAAATGAAAAAGCTAAGCCGTGATAGCGTCTAATATGTGGAAGCGTTAATCTGAGTCATGATTCTCGTGTGTGTGTGCGAGTGTGTATGTGAGTGCGGTTGTGTGTGTGTGTGTGTGAGTGTGTGTGTGAGTGTGTGTGTGTGTGGTTGTGTGTGTGTGAGAGTGTATGTGAGTATGTGTGTGTGGTTGCGTGTGTGTGAGTGAGTGTGTGTATGTGTGTGTGCCATGTTGGTGGTTGTTAGTGCTGTGCCAGGGTGGTGTTTGAGACTTTATGGGCTCACCACCAGCCTTTAAAACAGCCAGCCTGGTTCACTGTTGCGCTAATGAATTCAAAGGGATTGTTTTGAACTTTCTGCTTAGCAGTTTTACCTTTCTTTGTTTTGGAAATTAGGTGGGAAACTAATTAAAAAATTAAGTCTGACTCAGACATAAAGATGTTAATTCTGTCTGAGTCAGACATAAAGAAGTTAATGTTTTTGTCACATGCCGTTCTAGTCAGAATATTTTCTCTCCTTTTCTCATGTTTATTTAAGCAAATTAGTCACTTCACCACAAGCAAGTCTGGATTCCCAATATATCCAGCATAAGATGGCTGTTTGCTGTAAGTCTAGTCTTGAAGAAAACTGACCTTAGCAGCTCACACTGACAGTAAGAAAGCACGTGCTAGTTATCTTCATCCACGTTAAGGAGCCTAGTTATCTTCATCCACGTTAAGGAGCCTAGTTATCTTCATCCACGTTAAGGAGCCTAGTTATCTTCATCCACGTTAAGGAGCCTACATATTTACGTTTAGGGACCGATACTGGGCAACAGGCAGAACAGTTGGGTTTTTGCAGAGTCTAATGTGGGTTCTTGCATATGCGTGTGTGTGTGTGTGTGTGTGTGTGTGTGTGTGTGTGTGTGGTTGCTACTGTGTTGAACTACGCTACATTAATGAATCTAGTTATCATGACATGATCATGATTCACTGCTTTTATGTATTCACTGTCGAGGAAGTTCTTTTATCCTGTGTGGCGGCTCTGTCTCTGTTCTTTGTTCCCTCAGTACTTGCTTTGTGTGTCTTTGGTTTCGGCTTAAAGGTCTTGTACTACAGACGTTTGTTTTCCTAATATATAATGAAGTTGGTATATCCCAACCCCCACCCCCACTAAAAAAAAAATAACAGGAAATGTATTGATGAAAAGAGGGAAAAGGTAACGACGGAGTCACATACAGGCTGGTGACAGGCCGGCACATACAGAAAGACATGTTAAGACTGGCTGACAGACTTACTGACAGACAAGTATAGATCGGTAGATAAACAGGGAGGGTCTCACACACAGAGAAAGACGTGTGTGAAAGCAAGCAGGCAGACAGACAGATGGAGAAATAGGGAGACAGGAGTTGAGGCTAATAGCTTTTGTTGCGTGGGGACTGGAGCTTGTGATGTGTGTGACGAACTGCATGCAATCGAGGAAAATGTGCCCAACTCCCAATGTTCTTTGACACTCTAAAGAACTCTAGGCCCTCATGGTGCTATATCCAGTCCCCTAAACTCAGTCCCACAGTGGGCCCTTCGGCTGTTATGTACCAAAGACCATTTTAAGATCCATTCATAACCACTCTCTCGTTTAGGTTCTTCAATGTATGAGATATGCATGTTCTTCAGTGTCTATGTCCTAATTCTCTGTTAATTGAGCAGCAGCTATGTCACCCCCTGAAAATACCCCCTATCCCCATCATGCCCCCCCCCCTCTCCCTGGGGCTGTCCTTGGCTGAGGCCTGCTACAGTGGGTGCTGAAGGGTAATTCCCTCCTCAGAGGCAATGCATGTCCCCTCCAGGCCACCGTCCCCAGAGTGCCCTCTACTGTCTGGCTCCACATAGCTCCTCTGTGTAGATGAGGCCGCGAGCTCCACAGTCAACTCTGATAAACAGCTGGTAATGTGATTAGGACGTGAAGTGGGGGAAATGGCTAAGAACAAAATGGCTAAGAAATATGACCTGAAAAATGTATTTGTTTTTATTCTAGAAAGTTCTAGAGATGTGGGGAAAAGGACAATGGGCCTCATTCTCGAACGCAGTTAAAAAGAATTTACGAAGGAATTTCTTCTGAACTCCACTTCCGGTGGATTTAGGAAAACATTTGGCATTCATGAAAGTTTTCTCATCTGGGATTTGTTCTGAACTTCAGAAGACTTTCAGAACACGAAATAGCAGTCGTAAATCGAGTTTTCTCAAATGCGATTCCTCAAAAAACCACAAGACACCCCACTTGGCCGCTCCGTGTTAGAAGTGTTAAGGGCTGAATTTGTGAGAAATCGTTGGTGATTGCGTTCACATCAACTCATTAAAATAATTATAATAATAATAAATACGAGAATATTTGTATCATTCACAATTACGTTTCACATTTATAGTCATGATTCTACGAGGCATCGTGATGTCCTAAATTAAATAAAAGGACTACACGAACACTGCAAATGTAAGTGAATAAATAAATAAGCACTAAACTCAATCGCGTTGATATAGCCATAGTGGAATAGAATGGACACATCTTCATCCTGCAACAGTACCTCCAACTCTGCACCGGTGAAGTTAGAATTGCGTTTACTAGACCAGTGCTTGCTTTCCGCTTTGACAGGACTCGCTTTCGAGTTGCCTTCGCGTGGATACCATCGATTCCGACTGCACACGTCACTGCGGTTGCGTGCCCTTATAAGGAGCTGGCAGGGTGTTTATGTATGCAAATCCAGGTGCACGAGAACGCGCTTTCAATTTAAAATAGCATAACGGAACAATTGCTAATCGCTAACTATATGCTAGCGGCTAAAACTAACGAAATCTCTTGAAATTTGCTGACTTTGACATTATGACAAACTAGTTAGTCAACAACTATCCTAACACAGTCAAACATCAAGCAAGTGCAACACAAGACAAAGCAAGACGGCAAATAAGCTACTTACTAGTTCGGCAGACAGTAAAAACCGGGCGGCTTCAGGCAAACCTACAAAACCTAGTCATTTGCCTACGGACCCTGGTATGGCAATGGCACGGAGGCGATTCTCCATATTAAAAGTCATTGTAGCGCCCCAATTTTTTTAAAGCTGTTATTTTAAGGTAAAACTGCTTATCCTAACCCTAATCCTCAAGTACAATTACTGCATAATGCCACTTTAAGAAACCTCTTCCGGGGGAGCACAGCTCAGAACACTTCTGCTGCGTAAGAACACATTTTCAGGCATCCATGAATTCGGCGGATATGTTTTTCTTACGTTGTTTTTCCGAAGTCCGTAAGAAACATTTCAGAAGAAACCAGAAAATGTTCGAGAATGAGGCCCAATATTATCAGGAAGCCTTACCCAGTATATACAGTTGTTTCTGCTTACTGGACACATTGCTGAAAGCTTGTCTGCAAATACAGTGTCTGTAATGAGCTCCCATGTTGTGTTAGTGTTGTTTTCTTTGTGTTGACTTCCCAGTGTTGATTCTAGTGTGGTCATAATAAACATGTAAAAACAAGTACAAATGTAAACACAGATAAATAAAATGACAATGGAGTGTTATGTATTAAGCATGTAGTGCATCATTGGTAATGTCTGTTCTTGTGTGTGCTTGTGGTTCAGTTCCAGTGGACAGTGACCCCTGTGGGCAGCCTCCATGTTACGAGGAGGCCGTTCTGATGGAAGACCCCCCGCCTCCTTACAATGAAGTTCTGGCCGAACCCCCCCGCGCCCCTCCGGTCCTGCGAGCCACCCGGGACAGCAGCAGCAGCAGCAGCAGCGGCGGTGGTGGGGGGACCCTGAAAGCGCCGCCGCGCCCCCCCAGAGTGCCGCAGGAGCCTGATATCAGCAAGACTAACCCCGAGTCCATGGGCCTGCTCTCTCTCCCGGGTCGCGGCTGCTCCACGCTGATCCGGCTGCCCCCTGCCCCGCGGCGCTGGGACTCCCTGGGCCGACTGCCCGCCCTGGGGCTGGAGCACCGCGGCTTCCCCATGGAGCCCCGGGTGTCCTTCATCGCCACCATGCCTCGCGAGGGCCGGACACACGCACACGGAGGCGGGGGGCTTGGTCTGCAGCTGCTCAGGGAGCTGGAGGAGGACTGCGGCCTGCCCACCGCCTACCCCTTACTGGGCCGCAGTACGGCCGTCTGAGGACCCTGACCCATGGGGGACGGAGGGGGTAAACGGGTTTGTCAGCGGCATGTCGGTGGATCCTCACCTGGTCCTCCTGCTGCAGAGAGGCTAGTGCTCTTCTGTGGTTTGGGTCTGTTTTTTAGAAAATGAAGAGACTACTTTCTTTGTGTTGCTCACAGCTCAAGTGATTAAGGAGGGCTGAAGAGGATAATGCTGACTCTACTAGCACATTTGTGCAGCCTGTCTCTCTCTCTCTCTCAATCTCTCTCTCTCTTTCTTCTGCCTCTGTAGCCCCTCCACTGCAATTGGAACTTCAGAACTAGAACTAAAATGTGAATTGCTGTTGCCATGACTTCCAGGAACCTTTTATGGGAGCATCTGTTCTCTTGGGTCTTGAGCCCTTTCTCGCTCTGCAGTATTCAAACCTGTATCTTTTAGACTGACTAGCAAGAACAGGAAGAAGAACAAAATTATATTTCTGTTACTTTACTTGACTGAGAAGAGACCCTTTCTGTTGTATTTGTATTTTAATTAATCTTGGTTGGATATGGACTATGAGATAAAATATGAGCCGAAAACAACAAGGGCACCTTTTTGTATTATTTGCCAAACCTCTTATTTTCACTTTTATTGTATTTGACAAGCATTTATTGTCGCCAATTCATAAAAAATTATTAATGAAGACCACTTGAGACATAATAAATTCTGAACTGTGTTGCATTAGTCAGACAAATCTTTAACCTGAAAACCTGGGCTATTAGTCTGATTAATTGTTTTGATTTTTTATGTAATGTGTAATGTAGGTTACTGTAGCTTGGCAAGGCTACTTGCTGCATGATGTAGTTAGCCAACATTACCTGTATCCACTTGTCTTACTCCTAATGGTGCCAAGCTGATAAGCTTCTGGTAGACTTAGAGTTCTAATGTTGGTTTACAGAAGCAAATGGTTTGGGCTTCAATGAACTCCTCTGTTCTTAAGTAATTTTAGTTCACCGTCTGAGAGAGCATGGGCCAATGCAATAGTCTCCTGATCTCTCCACACCGCTAGTCATAGTGATCTCTCCTACCGCTAGTCAAAGCCACATTACAGCATCTCGTCTTGTCGGCCTCGACGGATGCAATAGTCTCCTGATCTTTCCTTACCGTTAGTCATAGCCACATCACGGCATCTCGTCTTTGTCAGCCTGGAGCGGCCCTCAGCCTTGAAGCAGGGTGAAGGGACTCCATCCCGTCTTTTGTTGCCTTCTTCTGTCGCTTTTTTTCCTGTTCTTTCTCACCCACATTGTCCTGAGAAACCCCCTGCCACTTTGCTACACCCACAGGCTGCCATCATGTCTAAACGTCTTAACATGCTAAATGTGGCGTTCCGCTTCCCGCCCTTATGTGGCGTTAAGGCTGGATCATCTCTAGTTGTCTTTGATTAGAGTGTCCCCACCATACACCTAAAAAGGCAGCATTAGTGAACACAGCATTAGCATAAAGCAGATGCATACTGCCTCGCAAAACACTTAGTCTCTGACTTAGTCCAATTTACTCTGCATATTTTGCATCTGGAGAGAAAAACAACATTATGAATGAATAAACATGATAATCCAGATGACGTTACGACGAACGCTGTTATTTTGTAAATTTGCCGTTGAATTACACATATACACAATATAATGTTAGTGTAGCAACATGGGTAATCTACTGATGTTTTTAGATCAGAAGTCACCAAAATGGGCTTTCCTTTTTTTTATTTAGTTTTCAGTGTTCAGTCACCAAATCAATTTTCTCATTTAATGTTTTCTTGTAATGAGCAGCTGAAAGTACAACAAATACTGTATATTTGTGTATCCCTGCTAAAGGCTATTAAGCTATTAAATGCTATATAGCATTCAGTTGACTAAAACTGGTAGTCATGGTGACATAATGTCTGCTGGAAAGAAATGACAAACTCCACTACAAACCCCAAACCTAACTATTGTAAATGTCTAGAGTAATAAGAAAGCCTTTAAGCTAATCCCTTTCAATTTTAGCCTAACAGTTAGGCATCAGTTAGACAAAGAATAAAGTGGTGTTAACTGAATATCACATTTTTATACCAACAGTTGCACCCTTCTGGAATATACTAATTACTAACTTAGACAAATTGTATTGTCAATAAATGAGCCAGACCGTTTTAAACGGCAACAAGGACACAAATATACACGCTATGTGGATACTTGTGTGAATTAAGCTATGTCTTCAACTGAAATGAAACCTATTTTTTCAGACTTTTAAGGTGGCATCCTAGAATAATGTCAAGCACCTTAATGCTACCAAGAGGACGCTATTTTTTTATAATGGAATCAGTAGAATTGAGACAATCAGTCAAAGGTGGTTATTTATCGTGTGGTTCATCAAATTTTAAATCAATTGATGAAGAGGTTGAAACGTTTATTTAGGATTGTTATAGCCGCAGATGAATGTCTGATATGTGAGGGTGTTGTTTATGATAAACAGAATAAAAAAAAGCCCAACACAGTTGTGGTGTGTGGCAAATCAAAGTTCATGCTCCTCCTTGCGTCTCTACATTTGATTTATGTACATTTATTGCATCTCAACAATTATTTGAATTCAAAGTGCCATTTGAGGTGTGTGTGATTTGAAACTGTGCTTACTTCAGTCCTTTTAATCCTGTCCTCACCTGCTTCTTTTTTCCTCGCACGAGAGATGAGAGACAGAGGTGCTCCTCTCTCTCGCTGTCTCTCGCTCTCTTTCTTTGCCTCGCTCAGTATATGTGTTGCTAGGAGACAGACCAGGAGGAGACCTTTCCGTGTCTGTTTACATCAAATTAGAGAGAGAGAGAGGGAGAAGGTGACGTTGGCCATCCATCTCATGATACTGCCATAGCAGCGCACAGCCGTCGCTAGCACCCGCTGCTGTCGCTAACACCCACAGGTGTCTCTTACCACACTCTACCGCTCCACGCGGACCATCTTCATTTGCGCTGGAGGGATGCTGCTGATATCTGTTGTCTGTTTTGATGCCATTCTGTTTGTGGCTCGGCAGAGTGAAAGGCAGGCTGCAAACTGTCCATCTGGTGTCTATGAATGACGATTAACATCATTAATGCGGAATATCACTTGTTTTGTTATGACGGACACTGGAGGCTATGTTAGGGCTAATGACGCACTAGTAATGATAGAATGTGTCAACGTAAAATCCTTTCAGACAGTGAGCAGTAACGCCATCAAGATACCTGACATTTCTTAGTCTAAAAAAAGGAGATAGCTGCATTGACTTCATCTTATATCATCAAGCACAGAAAATCCAGTTATGACACCTCCATCAGTGCATGTTAAGCCACTGTAATGGATAACGGGCTACTTCAATTTGTTTCAAAACATATTTCGACATTTATGTTAAATCATATAAACTGTGAGTTTTTATTCAGGGTTTAGCTTATCCATTGGAGTTTTTTTTTACATTTCACATCCCTCTGTTCCTGACATTCCTCTCCAAAGCAACTGGCAGCAGAGAAGACATACTTTGAGCTTAATCAGTGCGGAGGGGACAGCCTGTCTGGACCAGGTCCACCTCTTATCCGGCCCACTTCAGCACCAGGTCCAGAACAGACCTGGCCCTGAATCACTAACACGCCTTTCCTACCAGTGTTCCACCAGGTTTAAACCTGTGTTGATCTTCGGTGTGGAAGGGTCGACCCTGGCTATTTGGCTATTTTCAGTGTGGAAGGGCCGACCCAAGCTATTTGACTCAGTTTCTCGACCTATCTACAGCATCTAATGTATGCGTGTTACTCTCTCTACTAAATGACTACCCAGACAGAAACTGGTTCTGGCCCAGTTGTGGCACCGATTTCACCCGGGACAGAACAGGCCCTGGTTGTGATCCAGGTCCAGTCTGAATTGCCACGACTGGGTATAACCAGCGTTGACTGGCTTGGTCTTACTTGAGTAAACAGGGGTAACCCTAGGTCAGATAACCCTGGTCCGAGCCACGTCATTGGTCTGAGAGTAATACAGCTGTGTGTCTCTAGGGCTGAAGCTGTTCAGTTGCAGATGGTGTGTTCAAGCGCTGCAGATGGTGTGTACAAGCGCTGCACTGGTTTTAAAGAGGGAGCATCTCAAGACTCTACTACAGTGACTGACATGGGCATGGTGTTCATGTTTGTTCTTCTCTCATGAATACTGTGAAATGTTTACTTGAAAGCCTGTTGTACGACTTCCATGTAGCATGCAATCTGCGTGTGTATGAATGTGTGAGCGTGTGGTTATGTGTGTGGGTGATGATTCAAGGTGCATTTTACTCCACTGCTGCTTCTTGCTCCATTTCTATATGTGTCGACTGTATTTGTCATCTAGAGATAGTCATGGGCTGTAGATACTCATGAAATTTGCCATCATCTCCAGAATAAACTTTGAGAAAGGAGTACAGCAGTGTTTTTCTCTTTTTTTTCATACTTGGGACACAGACAGACAGACAGACAGACAAACCGATTCTGAAGGACATTAGAATCCTCATGTGAAAGACACTTTTGGACAAAGCAGCGGAGATGATAAATGTGGAATTTTTCAAAGTCTTTTATTAACATACAGAAGCACATAGCATGTCACAAAAATCTTGTGCTTGTTTCAAAAACAGTGTGTGAGAAGCAGACCGAAAACAGGGAAAGAGATAATTTAGAAAATTATATATTTATATAGATTTTCCCAAAAAAGAAAAAAAAAAATCGCCTAGCCTTGCATCTGGGTGTGGGGGGGGGGGAGTAGTATAGTTGCTGTGGTAGTATAATACAGGTATAGTTGTAGCACTATTTGTAGGAGTGGTCGTGATAATAGTCTCCTAGTAGTGGTGATGGGGAGGGGAGGGTAATAGTCACTACCGGGGAGCGGGGGGGGGGGGGCACACTGTAATGGGGGAGAGGGCGTTGGTTATTGTTAAAGATGCGGGGTGCCCTGCTTATTCCCCACAGGAAAAAGGGGAACTCTCCATCTCTTCATAAAGAAACTTCTGGAAAGCCAGAATTCAGTCAGTTTAGCGGAGTACGCATGTGTAGCACTGGTATCAGTTCAATCCCAGCTATTTACAGGACAATACTACATTGCTCGTGTTTTATTGCTTTCGCAAGTATTTTCCATTCAGGTGGTTAAAATGCAATGACGTTTAACAGGGTATACTGAATCACTTGAGGCGGCATACACAAAACAATTTAACAAACAGAAAAATAAAAATAAAATCCAAGCGAGCGAGGAAGACAGAGGACAGTCTAAGCCTTAATAGAGTATTTGCTTCAGAATTTAAAACTCAAAACACACCATGGTAATTAAAACATGAGTATTAATGTCAGAAAATGAACTGTAATTTGGTCTAAGGATTAGGACAGTTAATATTTATGAAGCCTTGAAGCTAAGGATGGGACTATCTCTCATAATACGTACAGTAAGACTCGAACACAAATGAGATATTGTATGTAGATGTTATGTGGTTCTAGATATTTAAGCATATTTGACTTGATCCCTAGAGGGTTATGACTGGCAGTGATTTGGCAATGAATAAATGAATAAATCAACTGGCTTCTTTGAGTTCCTAAGAAGAGAACAGACTTTAAGTGGCACACTAATTGAGAGACAGGTCAGTCTTTTCCAGTGCATCTCTACGCCATGGCTTCCCTCCAACCACGACGGCTAAACTCACTCGCCAGTTCTGAGTTGGTTGACCAAAACGTCGAGGAAGGATTTTTAAAAACTCAGAAATTGAGTTCTCTGAAATGGGCTGCACCACGTACAGTATAGTTCCACCACATATGATTGTTTATTTGTTCATGGTTTGTTTATTTCACTTGCAGCAGTCATGATATCTACTGTTTTCCAATACTCCACTTTTCTCTCGAGTGAGATGTACTGGTAAAGTAAAGTCAAGTTACACATGTAGTGACTGTGACTGTGACAGTATGGTTTGGTTGAGTTATGTCTATTTTGAAACTTTTGATCCCTTTCAAACCCCTTCAGTCTTGTCAGAATAATCAACTCCAATATGCGGTACACTCCAATGTCACTAGGACTTCCCTGCCAACTACTCTCAGCTACTGCATACTCCAGAACCAGCCGACTGCTAGAGATGACTGTACTTATACTGAAGGGACTCCTGCTCTAATTGTCGTTATTATTATTATTATTATTATAAAGGCCTTTACAGAATGTGTTCACTGATTGTAGTCTGCTGCTTTTACAGCGTTTACGGGTCTTCTTTAAGCACTACTGATTCGCTTTGCCACTGGGACTTGTTTGATTCTCTGAGTTTCATGGTGAGGTACCTGTTGCCTCGTTACACCTGCTGCTCAAATGTGAAATGGAGGAAGGCAGCTCCATAGCAGAGGTGTATGGGGTGATCTTTCGTGTTGTGTATGGATGAAGAAATCAAACGAGTTGGATTACATAACATAATCCCTTCCAGAAGGTGCCTTTCTGGCAAGATTTCCAATGTAGTTTTTACAGGTATGTCACAAACATACAAACCCCCCCAGCAACACACGCACTCATACACACGCATACACACACACTCATACACAGGCATACAGACACACACACAAGCACACAGTTTAATTTGAGACTTAAGCAACCTTTCAGTGTGTGCTCTAGAAACGTGAGTTATTGCCTAAATTAGATTACTTATCCACGCTACTCTCTCTACTTAATGACTTCCCAGACAGCAACTGGTTCTGGCCCAGTTGTGGCCCCGGATTTCACCTGGGACAGAACCGGGACAGAATCGGCCCTGGTTTGGCACCGGTCCACAGGGTCCATGGCTAGGTCTGGGCCGGGTCCGTTCAGCTTCGGCTGTTATCTGGGTTTGATTAGCACACTTCCTAGGTAGTTAAAAAGACCGATCTCCAGCCGCTTCGACTCGGCTGGGTCCAGTAGCTCTACTGCACGCAGTCGACGGAAATCACATCACATAATATTGCAAATTGGCACAAACACAAATACAAAATATTTTATATATTTGTTGTTAAAACTAATGGGACGACTAGTCAGAACATTAGAGCTGGACAGCACTGTCTGATATGTAACCTCTTCACCAAAAAAACAATAAAAAACAAGATAGGCTGCCAAGCACTGGTGAACTCATCCATCACTAAAAGCTAGAGTTTCTTTTCCTTCACAATGGTCCTCAGGCAGGCAGCTGTGCCTTCTCTATCCAAACAGGTGGTTAAGGAACAGATACGCTCAATCAGTTTGGAAAGAGAAGACCAGTGACCTTCTATAGAGAGAAGACCAGTGACCTTCTACAGAGAGAAGACCAGTGACCTTCTACAGAGAGAAGACCAGTGACCTTCTATAGAGAGAAGACCAGTGACCTTCTATTGAGAGAAGACCAGTGACCTTCTATTGAGAGAAGACCAGTGACTTTCTACAGAGAGAAGACCAGTGACCTTCTATAGAGAGAAGACCAGTGACCTTCTATAGAGAGAAGACCAGTGACCTTCTATAGAGAGAAGACCAGTGACCTTCTACAGAGAGAGACCAGTGCATGAGGCCACTGCTGGACAGATGAGGGTTCGCTGGGCTAACACACAAAGAGAGGGACATTATCCGTTTGCTACTCTGCTACACTCTTGATTGTAACAAAGGGGATCTAACATTTCCATACAACACAACTTAGTGCTGCAATACATTAGCACTGAGCACTACTCTGCATAGCAAAAGAGAGAAATAAATAAATTAGAACACACACACACACACACACACACACACACACACACACATAGAAACACTCACGGCCACACACACCAAGAGCTCTTCAACCCACTGGCATCTTTAACAATACCCTAAATCATTCACTGGTGGATATTTTTTCCCTCTGAAATAATAATTCCGTTTTTTTAATTTTACTTTTAGTGTTTGATGCAAGATGCTTGTATTTAAACTGCCGTGGAGACATCATCGTGGAGATGCCGCCATGGAAACGCCGCCAGCCTTCACTTTTAATCATCGCAGTCAGCATCCCAGCAGGTTACGTCAATCGCTGCAAAGCAAACACAGGGCAGGCTTTAGATGAATACTCACACACACACAAACATACATACACACACATAATTCCAGTGCGCAGAGCTGGAACATCTTAGGATTTGTACAGAACAGTGTGTAAGTGTGTAAGTTCCCACTGTATGTGGCTAACTTTGTGCCATATGTGAGAGTGTGTGTGTGTGTGTGTGTGTGTGTGTGTGTGTGTGTGTGTGTGTGTGTGTCACTCACCAGGGGGTGTGGAATACATAGGCATCTTGGGGATGGTCTCCTCCTTCTCTTGAGAGAAGTAGCCATCATTGCCCTGCGAGAGACATGCATATTTACATTTACATTCATTCATTTGACAGATGCTGTCATCCTGTCCTGTCCTACTTCTCCCAGAGTATCAGACTCATGAAGCTGGTGTTGTTAACGCCTTACTCTACCAGACAAGGTGCAGAAACAAATAAAGAGACCCATACAGAGAGACTTTACTCTGGAGGCCGTGAGCCCGACCTTACTATACCCAACTATTAATAAGTGGACTGCCACTGATCATATAGTTACAAGAATTCTGACATTAATGATCGCCATCTAGTGGTAAATTCAATAAATACATCATCTTCACAGCAACATTCCAATTGAGGTCAAACTAATTAGCCACTGTTTGTTTTACATGTATTCATTTGGCAAACCTTAATCTAAAAGCTTTTCCAAAATGTTCAATACACTAACACACACACGCACATTGCCATTATCCAATAAAAGTTAGACATTCAAACTTTGTTTGTAGTCAGTAAAGTAGTCAGTATTTCTAGTTATACAAAGGAAAAGATGTGACGTTCCTTGTGCTATCGGTTATGAAACAACAACAACAACAACAACAAAAACAAAGCTGCCCTCCTTGAGCATTTCACTGGGGGGTTCAAGCAGGTAAAACATAGATACGAACAAATTAATCCTGAGTAGAAGTCTAACTTTCATGTCTCCCTATGCATACAATGTCACAGTAGAGAAGAACTGACCCACTATTTCCATAATACACACACACACACACACACACACACACACACACACACACACACACACACTCAGACACTCAGACACTCAGACACACACAGACACACAAAGACACACACAGTGGGCAGGCTAGTACAGGTTACTAAAGAGTGTATGACCTGGCCCAGATTCAGCTCAGGCTGCCGTGCGCCTCCCCGCTGCGTGCTCACCTGCTGCTTCTGCTGCTGCTGGGCGTCCCCGTTGGTCATGAGGAGGGGACTGTCCCGGTCCTTCTCCCCGAGGTCCAGGTCCTGCAGGCCGGACAGGGAGGCGTGCTGGAGGGCCTGCTGGTAGCTGGGGGTCATCTGGTCCTGGTCCAGATCCAGCCCGGACAGGTTCACCAGGCTGGACGGCTCTTCCTCCGCCCCCCCGGCGCTGGAGGAGTCGGCCCGCTGGTCCGGCACCTCATCGAAGCTGAGCAAGGGCTGGGGAGGCCCCGCCGCAGCGGAGGAGGAGGAGGAGGAGGAGGTGGAGGAGGAAGAGGAGGTGGCGATGGCAGGGGCGTGGGTGGTGGCGGCGCCAGGCTGCGGCTGAAGAGGCTTGCCAAACGAGTCGCCGAATGGGTCGGTGCTGGACGGGTTGAAGGGCTGGTCGTCCATCAGGTTATCGGAGTAGGATTGGACAGACGGGTCCGCTTCACCTGAAGGGGACACAGCAGAGCGGACCAGCGCCGGGATTAACAGGAACACATGCACACAGACTCAGAGACACTCAGACACTCAGACACACACACACACTGTTTAGAGCAGTGTTCAGGAAGCAGATAATTTGATAGGAGCTGTGTGAACATACACACACACACACACACACACACACCTGATAGGAGTTGTGCGAACAGGCCTGTGACATTAGACATAAACGCACACACACACACACACACAGACACATCTGATTGGAGCTGTGTGAACACACACACACACACACACACAAACATCTGATAGGAGTTGTGCGAACAGGCCTGTGACTTGATGCTCAAAATTCATCCAATTTCTGGGAAACTAGAGGCCCAGGATGTTCTTGGAATGGATATCATTGAAGCTTTGCACATAGCACCCCCTAGTGGAGCATCCATATTACAGTCAGAGAAACTATAATAACCACATAATCTGACACACACGTGCAGACGTACATGTATAGCAGTAGGGGTGGGAATCTCTTGGCACCTCACGATTCGATTCGATTCCGATTCAGAGGTCAACGATTCGATTCTAAACCGATTCTCGATTCTAAACCGATTATCAATTCTAAACCGATAAAACGATTATCGATGCATCTCAATTTTTTAAACATTTGAGTTTGCTACTCAGAGTCTGCAATAATCGATGCCGCTTGCATTTCAACACAAAATTAATGTGTAAAAAAAAAAAAAAAAAAATTATAATTTATTTATTATTATTATTATTATTATTAAAAAATCGATTATGAACTTTTCTGAATCGAGACAGAATCGTTCTAGAGAGAATCGAGAGAAATCGAAAAATCGATTTTTCCCCCCACCCCTATATAGCAGCATGCACACAAACAGGTGTTGCAAACACACATATATTGCCATGCACACACACACACGCACACACAAACACACGGAAACATACAAATACTCACACACGCACGCATACACACATACACACGGAAACATACAGATACACACGTACACACACACACACACACACACACACACACACACACACACACACACACACACACACACACACACACACACACACACACACACACACACACACACACACACACACACACACACACAGAAACACAGATACACACACACACACAGTTGTAAGCACCCACTCACCCCACTCCATGTTTTGGTCCGAGTCCTGGATGGAGGTGGTGATGATGGTGGGGATGGGGCTGGGGGTCGGCAGGGAGACTGCTGGGGGGGTTTCAGGGGGGTGGGGGCCACGTCATCAGAAAGGCCGTCTGCGACACCAGAGACACAAGGGGCTCTCAAGAGGAACAGAACACTTTGATATACACATGCACACACACACACACACCATGTACACACACACACACACACACACACACACACACACACTCCAATCAATACAGAAGCACTCCCACTTGCATGCATGGTCACCCCCAGACCCAGTAGTCACAGTGTAGCTCACTAGATTATCACACAGCTGATTATCACACAGCTTAATATCACACATCTTTATATGACTGCACATATGTTCCAGAGACAATAACCCAGACGCAGGACAGTAAACTCAAGCATGAAAACAAACAAACAAACAAACAAAAGGCTGTGAGAATGGTGCACCACTACTGCAACCCCATGTCTGCATGCTTGGTCTCTAGAAGACGTATGAGCACTTGCCTTGCATGCAGATACAGACTATGTGGAAGCACAGCTTTGACCAACAAGGGCGCCTCTTAAACTACAAGCAGACTCTACAATCACATAAGCTACTGCTTTTACCTTTAAGATGGTGCTTCACTGCAATAGTTTTTGTTTATCACATACATAGGTGAGTAAAGCTATAGGGTCATTTACTATGAAAATTCCAATAAAATATCAGCAGAAATATAGTGGTGAAATAGACTGACAAACCTTCACCCTGAACTTAGTCTAAAAATTCTGAAAAAGTGCCTACCTAGGAGTGTCATCATGTAAGAGTCATGTATATAACTTATATATACTGTACATTAAATAAATACATGACCAACCTTGTGCTCCGGCCCATAGACAGTATTAGTGACTATGAGCAGAAGCAAAAGTAACTCTCTACAAAGGCATAGGAAATATTAAATAATGCTGTTGATTACTCACTGGATATCAAGTCTACTAAGGATGGTTTGCCTTACCTGGTCATCAAATAATTTTAGTCAGAACACACTTAAAGGCGAAATGTGTAGTTTCTGTTCCCCCAAAACATAAAAAAAATGCTTTTAGACTTACGGTACAACAATAATTTAATTCTGACGGCATGTTGAGTATATAAATATTAATAATATCTCAATATTCCTGTACATTCAATAATTAAGGTATTTATTTTGTCCAAAATGACTTATGTGATATCAGCACTTTTCAGTACAGTACAGTAGTAAATAATACATATTCATAGATCATATGAATGATACCTGATTATACAGGAACACTGGGAATCACTGCCTTCAGTATTCAGTCAGAATTAAATGCTTATGATGATAGGTCATAAACTACATATTGCACCTTTAAATGTGAGACAGTTCCGTTCCATTCATGGATCTTAACTCTTTATCATGACAGTGTGGCATCAGGTCATGCATACAAGAACATTTACACCTTCTGACATGCACACACCCCACACTAAAACAAGGCCATCTCACAATACAGCCACTGTCTAGAACCTTTAAGTGCTTTGTTGCTTGTCCTCACAGAAGGCCCCTTCCGTGGTTAAACTTAAATCATTACTTCCACTTCTTTAGTTTTAACGTTTCTATGAGGACAGGTAAATGACCTAGCAGGTTCTAGCTAGCAGGTTCTCAGCTAGTGTTTTTCTCTGAGAGTGTTTGACTGGTCAACAAGGTAAAGAGTCAAATGGAAGTACTGAAGCCACCTCAACACTTAACACAGGACACACACACACACAAAACACGACAGGCACCAGTGCACTGTGCTTTAAAAGTGGCCAACGTGCATGCCACCCCCACCAACACACACACACACACACACACACACACACACACACATCATAAACTCGGAGAAGCAGGTTTGTCATGGCTAAAGATGACACCAGCATGCTCCATCCACAATGGCTTGATTAGTCTACGGATGATCCAACACAAACACGTCCACCATAACAGACACAGACATGTCAATGCACAACGGCAGCAGAGCACAGCAGAGCACAGCAGAGCACGGAACCACAAGCACCACCTCTGAACGAAACGGGGGGTGTCCAGTCTACTGTGGGAATGTTCAAAATGTACCTGAGCTTTTAGGCTGATACAACAGAGCCCTCATGATGTCCTCGGTCCTACAGCGCTAGGCTAGCTCAGTCTTTCTAAATCCCCCCCAGAGAGGAGCTTTTCAGCGTGTGCAGTACACACCCTCAGGGGTTGGGGTCACGGTCAAGCTGTTCACCTTTTGGTTGCGGGCCAGAGAACCTACCTGACCCCATATCAGATGGCCATGTTCAGCCACGGCAGACTATGATGCTACGAGTGTCCTGCATCTACTAGGGCCTACGGTACACATTTCAAACACCCACGCATGGCATTTGGCCTGCTGAATAGCTGAACAGCACAGGTATGTTAGCAGGTCAGATGCATGTGATGTGGTTATCTAGGTGGTTCGGCTGTTTGAAACAAGCACAATGGGCTCCCCTGATTTTTACATTCTGCTGTTTATTTGGCTGAAACAGCAACAGAATCAGGCCCCCGACACACACACACACACTCACACCGGCCATAAACACACAACACTGTACGCCACAGATAAATCCACAGAACACGGGACACCGGGGCCCACACACACACACACACACACGCACGGAGGTGTTGAGGCCGAGAAACACGGGCGCAGGCACTCACAGGTTGAGAGAACAGGGGAGAGCACAGGTGTGGCCCCCGCCAGACATCAGAAGAAGCATGGAGAGAAGAGTGGGGGGGGGGGGGCAGGGGTAAGATTCGGAGCAGGACAACCTGCACTCAACCAACCTGCACTCAAAACTCACGTCAGCGATCGGCCACAACTCTCATCTCATCTACCTACACAGAGACCACAAGCTCTCACTCGCTCTGTGCTCTTCAGAAGCCTAGAAACTTCCATAATAAAAAAAAAAAAACACTTCAACAGGCAACAGATTATTCCTGAAAGAATGGGGCTGGGGCTGGACGGAGTGGATGGATTAAAAGATGGAGAAAGATGGCGGCCCTTCCTTGTGGGACCAGGGAGACGTGCCGTCATAAGCAGCACAGACAGGTCATTCAGAGATATTTGCAGGAAGTGAACAAGAGTAGAAGAAGAGAGTGGCTGATCAGAGGGAGGGTTTGGTGACTCAGCACGTCTGCTCTACGGATGAGGAGAGACAGCCAGACAGCCAGACAGCCAGGCAGGCAGGTGCTGAGAAAGAGACCACTTAGATAAAAGAGAAAATGAAACAAACCCTCTCTGGATTGCACTTAGATAAAAGAGAAAGTGAAACAAACACTTTCTGGATTGTACTTAGATAAAAGAGAAAGTGAAAACAAAATCTGGATTGCACTTTAAATAATTGACACTGTCACACTGCCTGTATTTTTAGAACCCATTTAGACACAATGATTATGTGAGGGGCCAAAGCACGTCTGACTCTGAAAGTCTCCTCTCCTCGTTGTCATTCTATGGGGGTGATCCAACCCAGACCACAGCTAACTCTGAAACAGATCCAGAACCGACAAGAACAGGGCCAGATCAGAGCCAGACTGGGGCCAGATCAGGTCCAAGCTCAGTGATATATGACTGAAATATGGATCAGAGTAAACAGTGTAAATGCGAATGCCCACAGACTCAACACACACCTGTGGATTGTGGGTAGGCCTAGCTCCCAGAGACTCTCTGCACAGCGTCTGGAGGAGATCTGGAGCTCAGCTCCAATCCAGTGGGTTCTACTGCCTTCAATGCTTCTAGTTCTACCTAGTCCGCTAACATCCAAGGAGGCAGTTGACTCTGAATCCGATGAAGCCCAGTTCTGACAGACTCACCCACAGCTTCTACCTGAGGCACATGTCACCCACACCATCTGTGATCCAGGGATACCCAGAATGCACTGGGCCTAAGCAGCCTAGTCTATCACAGTGAGGACACGAATAGACTAAGCATTCACACATTTCCTCTGAGCCATATTTCCCCTCAGTGAGGTCAGAGAGCCAGCCTGAAGGTGGAGGGGTGGTGAGGGTGTGGGGACGGACGCGGCTATACTACTATGAGGTTTGGTGGGGGAATGTGGGATGATGTGTGTGTGTGTGTGAGTGTGTCTGTGTGTGCGTGTGTGTATCTGTGTGTGTGTGTGTATCTGTGTGTGTGTGTATGTATGTGTGAGTGTGTCTTTCTGTGCGTGTGTGTGTGTGTGTGTGTGTGTGAGTATGTATGTGTCTGTGTATGTCTATGTGTGTGTGTGTGTGTGTGTGTGTGTGTGTGTGTGTGTGTGTATTTGTATGAATGTATGTGTGTATGTGAGTGTGTGTGTGTGTGTGTGTGAGTGTGTGAGTGTGTGTGTGTATGTATGTGTCTGTGTATGTCTGTGTATGTCTATGTGTGTGTATATATGTATGAATGTATGTGTGTGTGTGTGTATGTGTGTGAGTGAGTGTGTGAGTGTGTATGTGTCTGTGTGTGTGTGTGGAGGGAGTGAGGGGGGAGGGGGCGCTACTGGGGTTGGAGAGAGGGTCTAAACTGGTACCTACCAGGTACACCTGGCTGCTGCAGCAGCACAGGAGAAGCACTCAGGGCGCACTGCTGAGAGAGAAAGGGGCTCTCCACACGGCCTGGTGGACAGGACACAGGGCCACCGGCACAGCGGGACACACACAGATATAAAAAGACACAGACGGACACACACACACACACACACGCACACATGGAGCGACGCAAGACCAAGAGGACGGACGAGAGGAACAGTATGAACAGAAAAGACAGGAAGTGACAAATAGACAGGAGGAAGAGAGAGAGAGAGAGAGAGAGAGAGAAGGAAATAGAAAATAAGTTTTTATATTGCTAAATCTGATCCCAGCAGGAGTGTAAGCATGTTACTGTGTATACCCATTAGATTAGTTTACTTCACTTTATTGGGTTAGGGTTATCTGTCAGGAATCAGACATGAAAAGCATTAAACATGAATGATAAGGGCAGTTTCACATCAAATTTGTCTCATTTTGATCCATGGTTGACACATTTAAATAGATCTCTTCCTCTTTAGTAGACAGAGGCCTCTGAGGTCATCCTAAACAATCTGAGTTCCCATAATGCATCACACTGACAGGAGTGTGTGCCGGGCAGGACACGTTCCCATCGGTGTTCTCTGGACGTAGTGGCCTTGAGAAGTCTCTGTCTCTGTCTATCTCACGGCCTAATGGCTACTGAGGTTTATTCAGCAGAGATCACAGACACCTCAGACATCAGGCTTCGGTCTATACTGGACACTTTCACCATCACTGAAATATGAGTATAAAACGGAGAGTGTCTCTTCACATGTTATAATGTCTTGAGTGGCATTATTGCATCCGTGTTGATATAACCTTCCAGTGAAAGCTGTTTCTGTTAATATAACCTTCCAGTGAACGCTAGCTAGCTCTCTGCTAGCTTTGTCATTATCCTGGCAATTCAGGGTATCAGACAGAGGTTAACTCCATGCTGTGTTGTCAGCTTGTCTCTATTAAACCAAGATGTATCAATCTCAATGAGATTCCACAAAGCTAAGATCTTCAACTGTGTGTTCGATCCTCAAAAGGTGACATCTTCTAATGTGTGTTAGATCCTCAAAGCTAAGATCTTCAACTGTGTGTTCAAATGACCTGGCTTGGAAATGTCTTCTACACTCTCCAATAACTATTGTGTGTTCTTGGGGTCAAACAACCACTTCCTGTTATCTCTCCAAAGGTGAGTTTTCTGAGATCTTCTTCTCCGCTTTCCACAGATGTCTGACCCATGATCAGGTTGGCTCTCCCATCTCCATTCTTCAGTAGAAGGTAGAATGTTCTGGGATCAGGTAGACGATGTCTCTCCTCACTCCATGTTCCGTCATACGTAAAGGCTCCAAGTGAACATGGTAGCCATGGAAATGGTCCAGGAACAGGAAGTATAGTTTCTTCCCAATATTATAATTTAAAAGTCCAACCAAGCATTCATCCCATGGATAGAGATGGGTGGATACATGCCCCAACACTGTTTGGCACAATGCAAAGCTGCTGGCTATCGGATGCTTCGGTTGGGTCTACTGTGTGTAAATGGAACATACAGGCAAGGTACATGGAACATAGAGAGTCACATGACAGAGTGGTCACATGACAAGCTGATCACAGGACAGGGTGATCACATGACAAGGTTTACAGTCACGTGACAACATAGACATTGCACACCTCAGCTTGTAACAGCCAACGGCCCCAGTCCCTCCCCAAATGTGCCACTTTTTTGGCCATGGACCCAGCCCCTCATCTGCCCCTACCCCCACAGACCCTTCCTTTGGCCACATGCCCCCTCTGTTCCTGCCCCCCTGAATACCCCACTTTGGGTCCTGTACCCTGACTACCAGACCACCCTGTCAGCTGCCCCCACCCAACTACTCACCTTCGTGGGCACATACCAAGCCCACCACAGGACTCTACCAACTCCCCCCCGACTATCCCTCTTTCAAGTTTGTACCCAGCCCCCTATCAACTGCCCCCCTGCCCCCCGCCCACACTCCCCGTGGGTACGTACCCGGCCTCTGGATGGGGGTGGTGGCAGAGGGGGAGTGGGGGGAAGCCATGCTCCTCTCCCTCTGGCGGAAATAGTCCCGCGGGTTTGACGTGCGCTGTGCAATGATGGCCTTCGCCTCCTGTTGGTACACACACACACACACACACACACACACACACACACACACACACACACACACACACACAGACACAGACACAGATTCTGTCATTAATTGTTTATCTTTGAGTTCTACTAAAGCAAACACACAAACTAAGTAATATATATGAATCCCACAGCATCCAGGTCAGATAGAGAACAGATACAGAACATAACAGATACAGAACATATACAGAACAGAAACAGAACAGATGCAGAACAGATGCAGAACAGATGTAGAACAGATGCAGAACAGATGCAGAACAAATGCATATATTCGGGATAGTATAATGTATGCCGTAGTGATTTTGAAGTTAAAGTTTTCCATTACAAACTCTTCCTCACTCATTTGATGTTACAGATTCCCCTTCCACACTCCCCTGCTCCCCTTTCCTCATGCTCCCCTAACCCCCCCCCCCCCCTATCCCCGTCTGCCCTCAGTCTTGCTCCTCTAAAAGCCCCTCTACCCCTTCTGCACTCAGTCTTGCTCCCCTAAAAGCCCCCTCTGTCCCCTAAAAGCCCCTCTACCCCTTCTGCACTCAGTCCTGCTCCCCTAAAAGCCCCCTCTGTCCCCTAAAAGCCCCTCTACCCCTTCTGCACTCAGTCTTGCTCCCCTAAAAGCCCCTCTACCCCGTCTGCACTCAGTCTTGCTCCCCTAAAAGCCCCTCTACCCCGTCTGCACTCAGTCTTGCTCCCCTAAAAGCCCCCGCTGTCCCCTAAAAGCCCCTCTACCCCTTCTGCACTCAGTCCTGCTCCCCTAAAAGCCCCCTCTGTCCCCTAAAAGCCCCTCTACCCCTTCTGCACTCAGTCTTGCTCCCCTAAAAGCCCCTCTACCCCGTCTGCACTCAGTCTTGCTCCCCTAAAAGCCCCCGCTGTCCCCTAAAAGCCCCTCTACCCCGTCTGCACTCAGTCTTGCTCCCCTAAAAGCCCCCGCTGTCCCCTAAAAGCCCCTCTACCCCGTCTGCACTCAGTCTTGCTCCCCTAAAAGCCCCCGCTGTCCCCTAAAAGCCCCTCTACCCCGTCTGCACTCCGCCACGCTGAAGCTGTGAGTACAGGTATCCTATCCTACTGACCCACATGCAGCCAAGCAAAGCCTGGGAGAATAGTGGCCTCTCTAGCATCCATTTGACCCATATCTGCTGTAGTGTAGCCTTGTTGCATTGTCTCTGTTTGTGTGTGTGTGTGTGTGTGTGTGTGTGTGTGTGTGTGTGTGTGTGTGTGTGTGAGAATGTGTGTGTGTGTGTGTGTGAGAATGTGTGTGTCTCTGTGTGTGTGTATGTACGTGTGTGTGTGTGTGTATGTGGGCATGTGTGTGTGTATGTGTGTGTCCATAGAAAAATATGTACAGCAAGCGTGTGCATGAGGTGGAACAAACAGGGTTCTGATGTGGTTGAAGGTTAATACTCACGCTCACTTCCACCTCTGTGTGTGTGTGTGTGTGTGTGTGTGTGTGTGTGTGTGTGTGTGTGTGCACGTGCGTGCGTGCGTGCGTGCACGTGTGCGTGAGTGCGTGAGGTGGAACAAACAGGGTTCTGATGTGGTTGGATGCCAATACTCACGCTCACCTCTACCTCTTTCTTATCAGGCTGGGCCTGATCCTCTAGTTCAGGCTGTGGGTAAGCAACAAGATGAGGAAGAGAGAGAGAGTTAGTGTTATCATTTCACACACATTAGGACCCACTATTCTCTTCTTCTTCTCTTTTCTCTGCTTATCAATGTCATACAGTACCAGACTGGCCCAATGTTCATGATTGGGTTTGAATCTAGTTACTCTGCTTTAACAAATAAATAAGCAAAAAAATAAAAAAAACATTTGGGTAAATCTTTTCCAAATACATTATACTAATGTTGCTGAAGTCAGTGTTGAATGAAATTTCTCTGAGCGTGGAGGTGTTTGTCGAAGTCAGCAGGTGGCAGCAGAATCAAGATATGTTCACTGCGGAATCAACTCTAGAAGGGTAAAACACAGCCTAGTTGAATACTCAACCAAATATAAAGATCTATAGGGTGAGAGGTCTTGTTTTAGTCCCACTTAAAATTGAAATCTGTTAGAATAGGTAACTAGGTAAAATTAAGTTTCGCATGTAGCAGGCGATTTCAAAGGATACATCATTCAGTAGAGGTTGACAAATTACATTTTTAAGTATGTGTACACAGGGACGTCAGTTAAATCTTGAAGGTGATTTATAAAGGTTTTGTTTGTTTAATTATTTTCTTCTTCATCCTTTCCGCATCTCTCTCTTTCCAATCTCGTAGAGGAGAAAAGACAAGGAAGGTGCACGCACTCTTACAGTAATTCTTGTTTGTGACTTCTCCATCTCTTCCTCCTCCTCCACCCTCTTCCTTCTGTACACACACACACACACACACACACACACAGGCACACGCACACACACACACGCACACGCACACACACACACACAAAAACACCACATAGCATTCTCTGAGTATGTTTGTCAAGACAGAGAGATAAAACAGTTTTCAGTGTAAAAGATAAAACAATTTATCATGGTAAATATCAAATATTGATTTGGCTAGAGGGAAGGAAACACCAGACAAGACCCAGAACAGAGCCTTGAGGAACCCCTCAGTTAAGAATAACTAAGGAGGAAGTAACATTTCTAAAGCAGATTATGAATGTTTTTAGTTAGATAGGACTATCACAATGTGTGTGTGTCTGTGTGTGTGTACTCGCATGTGTGTGAGTGTAGTATGTGTGTGTGTGTGTGTGTGTGTGTGTGTGTGTGTGTGTGTGTGTGTGTGTACCTGCACTCCTCGATCTGTGAATCCCTCTCGCGGCCGCGGCGCTCTCTCTCCTCCTGCTCCCTGAGCTCCAGAGCCTGGCGCTCCTCCTCAAAGCGCTGCCTCTCCTCCAGAGACCTCCGTCTGTCCTCCTCCTTCCTCTCCTCCTCCTCACGCTGTACACACACACACACACACACACACACACACACACACACACACACACACACACACACACACACACACACAGGTTACGCAGTTATTGCAACTGAAAAATATCCTGCCATTTACTTTGATGGCATTATTGATATATATACTCATATACACAAATATACACAATCTAACAAGCTCCCAGTGTAAAGGAGATCCAAGATATTTAGGAGCTGCTACCACAAATACTGATAGGGAGTCCCTATGGAGTCTTTTTCCTACCTGCTTGCTGGTGAGACGATACAGAGTCGACCAATGAAACATCGCTTTAGTCACTACCAGATACAGAGTCGACCAATGAAACAGAGCTTTAGTCACTACCGGATACAGAGTTGAACCAATGAAACAGAGCTTTAGTTACTACTGGATACAGAGTCAACTGCGAAACAGACGTTTAGTCACTACCGGATACAGAGTCGACCAATGAAACAGAGCTTTAGTTACTACCGGATAGAGTCGACCAGTGAAACAGACGTTTAGTTACAACCGGATACAGAGTCGACCAATGAAACAGAGCTTCCTGAACTTTAGTCACTAGCGAAGATAAAGTCGACTAATGAAACAGAGCTTCATGAACTTTAGTCACTAGCGGAGACAGTGAGAAAGAGCTTCCTGCACAGACCTCACAGCTACTGGACTTCTGGTATTATCTGTCAGCTATCTAGGACTCATCCTCAACAACCAGCATAGCATCTGCTCCACACTGCAGGGGCTCACCTGAGCCTGTTTCCAGAACTGCTCCCAGTTCATGTTGCGGACCTCCACCGCAGAGTTGGCCTTCGCGAGGTTTGACCCCTGTGAGGCGGGAATAGAAGGTAAGGATAAGTAAACAGACACACAAAGACAGATAATAGAAGGAAAGACACAGGTACAAATCTCTTGGTTTCCTTAGCTTGATATGTGTAGTTAACCCTTCTCATACAAATAAACACATGGCCACACACACACACACACACACACACACCATATTGTCATCCTCCTTGGCCCGGAGGCGGTTGAGCACAGCACCGGTTCCGGTGGCCACCCCGTTGGTGAGTCTCTGGCCGATAGCAGAGGGGTCAATGTCCTCAAGAGTGCTGGCGTTTATGGTTATATTAACACCCTGGCACAGAGAGAGGGAGGGGGAGAGAGAAAGAGAGAGAGAGAGAGAGGGAGGCAGAGATGGTAAGAAAGAAAGAGAAAATGAGAATAAATTACAGTTTTTCTCCATCGCTTTGGTACATTTCTCAGATCAGAATTAAAATTCTCAAAGCTGTTTGTTCAACCTCCACATCACCTTGTCGCTTGTGCACATCAGAACAGCAATTTCTCATTCTTTTGAACATTTTGCAAATGTACATGACGATGGCAGCCAGGATCAGTTTCATAATGAACACACACAGAGCCCTTAAGCTAAGTAGACACCCAAAAGCGTAGTCGGTAAGTGTGCTATTTCCAGACACGTCTTTGCAGAGGCACAAAAAAAAAAGCAGCCCAGCTGGGTGGATATCACAGAGTGGTCGCCCTTACTGAATGCTGTCTCTCTCGCCCACACACACACACACGCGCGCACGCACACACACACACACTGCTCTTGTGTCTTAGTGTACACACACACACACACACACACACACACAGTTTTACAGGTGATATAAAAAGAGTGAAGTGGAATGCATCACTCGACTCTACCCTGCTACTACAGGAGTGTGAGAGACTCTCCAGCACCAACCCTGGATGAGCAGCACAGTTTAGTCACCCAGATAAGAGCTCACCGCCGCTAATGTTAACCGCTGTTTGACGCAGATATGTCTTGAAAAGCATGGACACACACGCACACGCACACTCTCTCTCGCTCTCTTAGACATACACACATGCCCACAACATATATGCACCCTATGCACAAAAATCACAAATATATACGTTCACGCACATATGCACACTAATCCTAGGAGACTGTAACGCGTTTCTCACTGCACTTCTCTCCCAATATTACAGTTATTGGCTATGTGCTTGCATTGTGTGTGTGTGTGTGTGTGTGTGTGTGTGTGTGTGTGTGTGTGTGTGTGTGTGTGTGTGTGTGTGTGTGTGTGTGTGTGTGTGTGTGTGTGTGTGTGTGTGTGTGTGTGTGTGTGTGTGTGTGTGTGTGCGCGCGTTTTGGATTGTCCTTCACTTGGAAGTCGCTTTGGAGAAACGTATTTGCCAAATGACTAAATGTAAATGTTGTGAGAGCTTTGTTATCGAGTTTTAGAGGACACTGGGGTGCTTGTGTTGGAGCAGAGGCAGGTAAGGGTTTAAGAGGACACTCGAGTACTTGTGTTCCGACAGGGCTGATGATTACTGCTCCTCTGAGCTTACACTCACCTGCAAGAAGTCTGCAATCGTGGCCACATGACTTGCACAGATGCACTTCCTGACGTCCGCCACATCCTCCCCGACCTGGAAACAATTCAGGAGAAGTCACACCACATGGAAGTTCATTCTGGTTCTGGGTCTAGCCCAGGTAATGCCCTCCAGAGCCATCTACCCCCCAATAACACCACAGGTCTGTGTCATGACATTAGCAGCAATTATATCATTGTTCTGTGTTGCAGTGAGCATCAAATATTAACATCATGTGAAACCCCTGCATGAAACCCATGTCTACATCCTCCACTTAAACTCAAGCCGACCGTATGAACCAACTGTTCCAGGAACTGATGTCAAACGACGGGGGACAGATTGGATCTGCAGAGGTATGTGGCCTCTGACCCGGAGCGACCCGGTTTGTTTATTTTTAACTAATGTATAACTCACTTACGGTAAAAATGCCCCGAGCCGAACTCCCCCTGAATGAGAGTCATTGAAGCAGGACGCTGGTGTAGGATCTCAAACCCAATAACACTAGAGGGACTTTCCCCAGGATGGGACTCTACATTCCCCTCAGAAGGCAGATCAGGGCCAGATCAGGGCCAGATCAGGGCCAGATCCAGCTGGTCTAATCACACCCCTATGTGTCCATGTTTATGATCACTGCAGTAAGTCTAAAGTAAGTCTAAATGAGAAGACTAGCCTTTATCACTTCATCACTTCTTATCCTTTGGGGACAGCACAGTATGGCAGAGGGGGGGAGAGGAGAGGAGTGGTCTTCTCTAGACGGCTGGTGTATGTACGTAGATCTAAATACGCAGCTCATTTTGGCACTCGTGACTATCAGGGCACACATCAGTTTGTATTCGAATGCACTCGATACACATTGTATTTTTCACACAGGGAGGGAACAAACAATAATCACACACTTGCCCACGGGCAGAGTTCAATTTCCTCTGATTGCATTTAATCACTGCAATCCTAAATAGCAGTTTCTAGTTGGCCGTCTCTTTAATGGTGCAATTTCTTTCCGTTCACATGCGATTATAACGTGGGTTTAACGTTAATTTAAATAATAAACACAAGTAGATGGCTTGTATCTCTTAGCTAACTCCGCTCACATTGGCTACATTGGCTGAGTTAGCCATAAATTAGCCATAAATTAGCCACTCACAGCGGTTGACTGTGAAATGGATTAGGGCCAAATTGGGGCAAATCGGGCGCTGATCTGGGCTCGACACAGCAGATTGGTGCTGCGGCATATCTGTGTCAGAGCTCCCTGCCAGAGTTCGCTTCATTTGCGCTTTCATGGTTCATTTTTCCTGGTTGAAAGTCACTGACACTACGCTTGGTTCAGGTGTAGAGCAAAGAAACCGGGGGGGGATGGGGGGTTGTAACCTCGTCCTTTCCATGTTGAAAGTCTAGTCGCTGTTTATAGTCGCTCAGGATTCACAGGGTCTGCTTTCTTTTGCACACAGCTGATCTGTGATCAGTGTTATCAGTGTAGATTGAAGAGGAAATGAGACAGCAAAGTACTCAGCCTGCCCCAGATGATTCATCATGTACTTTAAAATGGGCTTAAAATTGCCACACATCCTTTTTCCTTCAGTTCCTCATTTCTAATATTTTTTTCTGAAAGCCATTTTCAAATAACACACACACACACACACACACACACACACACACACACACACACACACACACACACACACACACACACACACACACACACACACACACACACACACACACACACACACACACACACACACACACACACACACACACACACACACACACACACACACACACACACACACACACACTCAGCTAACAAAATGCCCAGGCTTTAAAGTGGGGCTATCAGTGCGTCAGCATCAGCACCAGCGGACTCTGTGATTCAGAGGTTGCCCGGGTGACCGTTGCCAGGGGGAAGAGCGCAATCTTACCCAGTTGATCAGGATGTACTGGGGCAGGACGGCGCTGGCAGGCTCCTTGACGCCCAGGAACCCATACATGATGCGGCCATTATCAAACAAGGGAGTAATGCCAGTCAGACCTTGCTCTGCAGAGGACCAAAACACAAAGACATTCTAAAACATTCACAAACTGTGCTAGAACCACGGACAAGGACAATTCTGGAACATTCCTAAATACTTTAGGGGCAAGGGCTTACTCTACCATATATTATATATTTCTATATTTTCAACTCTTACTTTAAATCAAATCCAATAACATCCCACTTGGCAGGTCAGGGAATCTACCAAACTTCTAATATACTCTCCCAGCTAGGCTACGTGAGGAATTGAAAGCTACTAAAAGATAAATGATATATTGTGCAGCAGGAAATATTAATCATCAGAGGTTACTAAACTTCCAATACAATGCTCATTTAACATCTTTATTTATAAAAAGAACATAATCATAACACTCCATTAAAAAGTCAAAATGAACATTAAAAATACACGCTTGCAGACATGGAGGAAGAAGAAAGAGGGGTTTATCTGGACACTCTCTGCTCAACACAGGTTTCTAAACCTTTCAAAAATCTACTGAAATGATCGACATACTGTCAGTTGGATAGTTGGATAGCCAAGCATAATTTGGTAAAAATGTTTCTACTGGTGAGTGTTAAGAGGCTAGCAAAATATATGACTGATATAAGTGATTCAAAGCAACAGTACTCATTTCCCACAGAAGAGCTTTCCAACCCTTTTACTTTTCAAACTTAACTGTTACCACTTGGAGAGGTTTATTACCATCATCATCATCATTATTATTATTATTAGTATTATTATTAGGCTTCAGTGTATCTAGAGTGAGAGCACACACGTCAGACAGAGAATTCTGGGGGTTGGTGAACAGGCACGTCACAGAGGGGCATTCACCTTGCCTTTACCCACAATGCCCTTTACCCTTGCCCTTACCCACAATGCCCTTTACCTAGGATGAGCTCACCCATGCCCCTCTATTGGACAGAAATGCCAGCTGAGATTTTAATGCTTGCTCTCTGTATAACTCTCTAAAAGTGATATTAGCTGAAGCAAGCTGAAAATAAAAGATTCATAACATGTAGAAGCTGAAGCTTTTGTTCAGTTCCGTGGAAGTTTAATGGAAGATATAATCATTTGTGAATGCACTAAAGTCTCCAATTTCATGGAAGAAATGGCCTGAAGATTAAAGGCCCTACTTTGGAAAGAATACATACAGTATGCATACACATGCAGTATGCATAGACATGCATATTTCAAATCATAAAAGTATGGCAACGTACCTCCAGATGACACAAGTGTGAGATTATCTGTGCTGCCTTCATAGGTGAAAAGAGCCCTGTAGGAACGAGAGAGAGAGAAGGAGAGAGAGAGAGAGATTACACAATAGTCAGCATCAGAGAGAAAGGCACAGATATTCGATGATTCTATGACTCTATGACTGGCATAGTTATATTCCATGAAGAAACATCCGTCAGACCAGAATATCACACACACCAGAAGCAGTCATGACATCTGCAGGAGAGAGTGGACATATCTTGGATACGCCACTTTACACAGGACTTGTTCATGCGCGTGTGTATGTATTTACATGTGAGCACCTTCAAATGTGGAGAAGACACACACACACACACACACACACACACACACACACACACACAGCAGAGAACAGCTTGTCTTTGCTGCACAGAGAGTGTGTGTGAGGACGTTTCTGCTAGAGAATATCGCCAGGACATGACAAAGCTTTGCAAACTTCCTCCCCACTGGATTTACAAACTTTTTAAACTAAACTTGAGCTTCCTCCTAGTTCCTTTCCAAAATACATAATTTAGCAGCCGCAATGGAGGAACATTTTTAGAAACGGCTCGTACATCACCTGCTTCATTTAGACAGACGGCATAATCAGTCAGTGCGAGTGTGTTCACTTCCTCTTGGGAATGGGAATCTGTCCCTACGTATCATGAACTGAGAGGTGAGGTGATGGACGCACTCTGCGGCTAGTTAGCATGCTAAACACGACCGTTATTTCAGACGCACAAGAGGACAAGCAGACTACCCTGCGCTGTACACACTATAGCCTATGCTGAGGACCACAGAGGGTGAGGAGGGATAGCAAGTGGGTGGGTGTGTGTGTGTGTGTGTGTGTGTGTGTGTGTGTGTGTGTGTGTGTGTGTGTGTGTGTGATGGTCCAGACATGGCCCTCAACAGTAACAAACAAAGTGATGGAAGGAAGAGGTTAAGTGTGTGTGTGTGTGTGTGTGTGCCCCACATTACTCATTACACTACACACACTCCACATAACACTACACACACACACACACACTACACACTACCTCAAACTACACACACTTTACACTCAGCCCCACAGTACACACACACTCCACACACACACTACACACTCCACACACAACCCCACACTACACAAGCAGCATAATGAGCAAATGAGATCCATTTCAAGACACAAAGAGAGACAGAAATAGAAAAGAAAATCAGACGGAGAGCGAGAGAGATAAGGGTAGAGAGGTAGAGGGAACAATATGGAGTTAAGCCTGAAGGTAAGGGACAGAGAGAAAATAAAGGGAGAGAAAAAATCAAGAGGTATAGAAAAAAAGCCCAAAATAGACAAGAAAAGTCAGAGAATGAAAGAGAGACAAACAGAGAGAGAAAGAGAGAGAGAGGAAGCGTTTTCAGTTGGTCTCACTATAAATAATTCCCTTTAAAGCAGACTCTCTTTATTATTCATAAAAGCCTCCTCTGACCTAGAAATGCTGTTGTGCACGTCAGCAGGCAGGCCCTGTGTGTGTGAGTGGGAGTGTGTGTGTGTGTGTGTGTGTGCATGCATGTGTGTACAGTATGCATGACTGTGTGTGTGTGTGTTTGTGTGTGTGTGCTTATGTGAGAGTGTTTCTGTGTGTGTGTGTGTGTGTGGGTGTGTGGGTGTGTGACAGTATTATATGCATGTCGCAGAGCAGACACAGTGAGAGTATAGTGTGTGTGTGTGTGGGGGGGGGGAGTTCAGCCTGCTATTATTTCTCAGGATGGGAATGAAATGATTCTTTCAGGGTCTCAATCTCAACTCCAATTAGGCCTCCCTGCCTGCCAGTGATGGGACAATGGGAACATCTTCCCCCAGCCACCCCTCTACTCTACACCACAGAGAGAGAGAGAGAGAGAGACAGAGAGAGAGAGAGAGAGAAAGAGAGAGAGAGAGAGAGACAGAGAGAGAGAGAACCTCTTCCCCCTAGCCACCCCTTTACTCTACACCGCAGACAGAGAGAGAGAGACAGAGAGAGAGAGAAGAGAGAGACAGACACACAGAGAGAGAGACAGAGACAGAGAGAGAGAGAGCGAGAGAGAACCTCTTCCCCCAGCCACCCCTCTACTCTACACCACAGACAGAAAGAGAGACAGACAGACAGACAGAGAGAGAGAGAGAGAGACAAAGAGAGAGAGAGAGAGAGAGAGAGAGAGAGAGAGAGAGAGAGAGAGAAAACAGGCATCAACAACAAGCACCCCCTCTTCTTCTCTCTCCCTCTCTGTTGTACTCTGTAGTAAATAGAGGGGGGGGTAACTGGGGCGAGGGCATGTATTGGGCATCAGACAGGGGCATTGAGAGCAGAACTGCCCGGGTGTGGGGTAATCAAACTGGCAGGGGTGAAATGAGTTCCATTTGGGCACTTGGTGCCTCATTCTCCACCATGTCATCCCCGATTAAGGCGCCGTTGGCCTATCCGCCCCCGCCCTAATCCGATAGTCTCCGGCACCGGCACCGGCACCGGCGCGGTGTCCAATCCGGAGCGCAGCCGTCACCGAGCTCTCTTTCAGTCCAGGAGGACGGGCAAATCAAACCCTTCCTCAACGCAGCCTCCAGGGGACGGACAACAGGGAAAAAGTCATAAACCAGCCCAGAATGAGCAACATCTTGGATTAATGAAACTCTCTCTCACACACACACACACACACACACACACACACACACACACACACACACACACACACACACACACACACACACACACACACACACAGTCCACACTGTTACACACACTCACAGTCCACTCTCTTATACACACATACACAGTCCACACTCTTACACACATGCGCACACACACGCGCACACACACACACACACACACAGTCTACACTCTTACACACACACATACAATCACACACGCACGCACACACACACACAGGCCCAAATGTAGGCCCATCTTGTATTAATGAAGCTTCTCTGACTGCTGCGGTAGTCTGGTAAGGGGAAACAGATCCAGTTAGCTCTTCCCAGAACACAGCAGTTACTGAACACACACTCAACGCGTCCTGAACACACCCTCAGGGCTGTGTAGAACAGATCGTATCGGCGGGCGACCCACAGAAAAAGGTTGAGGTTGACGTTGGACACAGAGAGGTTAGTTCCTCCAAACAAGCACTACTCACGCTCTTGTGTCTTAGTGTGTACATACACACACACACACACACACACACACACACACACACACACACACACACACACAGGGCTCTTGTGTCTTAGTGTACACACACACACACACACACACACACACACACACACACACACACACACACACACACACACACACACACACACACACACACACACCTCACACTCTTGTGTCTTAGTGTGTGCACTCAAAGGAACTGTCTGAGGGCCAAAGCCTACGTGTATCTGTGTTCCTCTATATGTTCTTCAGAGGCTGGGAACCGCTTAGACCCCAAGCCTGTGTGTGTCTCTCTGTTTCTCTACATGTTCTTCACAGGATGGGCTGGGAACCGTGTCTAAGAGGCCAAGCCTACATGATGTCTCTGTGCAGCTCCTCTATAGGCGGGGCTGGGCTTGGCACAAGTGTCTGTTAAGCAGCCTAGGCCCAGAGCCTGAGGCCATCCCAGGTGTCCATCGATTGTGTCCTATTGGGGGGGGGGGGCTGAGTCCTGATTCCTGGTCCATCATCAGGGGCGGGGGGGGGGATGAGAGTTTAATCTCATGATGGGAAAGTGGGTCAGGCACAGCTGCATGTTACTAAGCGATCCCAGCCCGCCCAGGTCACCGAGACGGAAGTGACACACACACACACACACACCACCTGCCAGCTCGCTCCTCTTCTTTTTCTTTCTGTCTCTCGCTATCTGCCTCTTTCTGTCTCTCTTTCTTTCCCTCTCTCTCTCTATCATTCTGTCTATATTTGTCTGTCTCTGTCTTTTTGTCACACACACACACACACACACACACACACACACGCACAGCTAAACCACAAAGCCAAGTTCTTTGTGTGAGTCAGCTGGCAGTTTGATAATGTCCATAATCTTTAAAGCTGTATTAGCTCTGTTTGCTCTGTTAGCCTGTGCAGACCAGACCAGTGGAGACCTACAGGCCAGCAGCTCAACACTGAACAGCAAGACAAACATATCTACAGAACACCAGCCTATGAGCAAATACACACAAGGGAGACACACACACACACACACACACACCATGGACAGTGCACACACACATAAACACACTCACACACACACACACACACACACCCCCCAGATACAGCATGGACAATACACAAACACACACATGCTGCGAGAACACACACACACACACACACACACACACACACACACACACACACACACAGACACACACACACACAGACACACACACACACACAGGGGGTAAATATGAGCACAGGCTTGCAGCATTTCACATTCATTGTGAGCAGGCTGGCTAATCTCCACTGCCTACTGGGAGATCACAAAGAGGAGAATTAGCCACAGCGCGGGCATAGCATTCATCATGTGGCGCTCAATAGGACACAATGGCCCAGCGGAGATTCTAGAAGTTTCCAACCAGAGCTGCACATATCTGTCCTGTCACGCAGACACACACACACAAACACAAACACACACACACACACACACACACTTCTTCTTCTAGCCTTAACATGTATATACACAACCAAATATCACATAACACACACACACACACACACACACACACACACACACACACACACACACATATCTGCACAAATCTGCAGGACATCATGCAGACAGACTAGAGTAGAGTTTCATATCTGAAACATCAGTGAGTGGGCACAGACTGGCACAGAGGGAGACAGCCTTGAGGAAGCAGACAGGGCACTGCACGCCATGCTTTTCTGTGCCCGCCATGCTTTTCTGTGCCCGGCTTGCTTTTCTGTGCCCGCCATGCCTTTCTGTGCCCGCTATGCTGGTCCGTACACGCCATGCTGATCTGTTCCCGCGCCCAACAGCCATTAGTGCCGTGCCATCAGTGCTATCAGGCGATGCCCATGTAGGGCCCACAGTGGTGGGAATCGCCTCTGGGGCGTCTATGAAGCGCCACTGCGTTTGAAGTGCAGGCAGTATAAAAGCCTTTTAGCCATTTTAATCAGAGAAGCAGAGAAGAGAGACAGAGAGGGGGAATAACAAGAAAGAGAGAGGGGGGGGGAGCGGGAGAGAAAGAGAGAAAGGCTAAAATAGAGGTGGGCGAGAAAGAGAGAGAAAAAACGCACAGCACAGGACGACAAAAGAAAGCTAGAGGAAAGATGTGAAAAACAGATGAAGGGAAAGGCCCGTTCCTCCACATTAATCTAGTGAGCTGAACACACACCCAGGAGAATTATGTCCCATATATTTCCTACGCCCTCCCTCTTTCTCAGTCTCTCTATTACACACAAATACACACAAACACACACACACACACACACACACACACACACACACACACACACACACTAACACACCTCTCTTGGCCTACTGCTCTCATTACTGTGCAGGGAGGACTAACCCTCGCTTAGACTTTTCCAACCCTACATTTATACAGATATACAGTCAGACATACAGTCAGTTATACAGTCAGACATACAGTCAGTTACACAGTCAGACATACAGTCAGTTATACAGTCAGACATACAGTCAGTTACACAGTCAAATATACAGTCAGACATACAGTCAGATATACAGTCAGTTACACAGTCAGTTATACAGTCAGATATACAGTCAGTTATACAGTCAGATATACAGTCAGTTACACAGTCAGATATACAGTCAAACATACAGTCAGACATACAGTCAGTTACACAGTCAGTTATACAGTCAGTTATACAGTCAAATATACAGTCAAACATACAGTCAGACATACAGTCAGTTACACAGTCAGTTATACAGTCAGACATACAGTCAGTTACACAGTCAGACATACAGTCAGTTATACAGTCAGACATACAGTCAGTTACACAGTCAAACATACAGTCAGACATACAGTCAGTTACACAGTCAGTTACACAGTCAGTTACACAGTCAAACATACAGTCAGACATACAGTACAAGGATGCAGCACAAAAGGGAGAGAGAAGGAGGAGAGGAGGAAGAGAGAGGGAGAGGAAGACAGAGAGAAAGAATAATGCAGGGAAAGAGAGGGGGAGGCAGAGAGGGAAAGAGATAGAGAGAGAGATGTAAAGAGAGAGGGTTAGAGAGAGAGGAAGAGGAAGAGAGAGAGAGATAGTGACACCTCTAATCTCTGCACCATTAGAAAAGCAACATCTGGCCCTGACAGTCCTGGGGGGATCCTACAGAGAGGAGGAGGAGGAAGGATGAGGGGTCAACACACACACACACACACACACACACACACACACACACACACACACACACACACACACACACACACACACACACACACACACACACACACACACACACACACACACACACATCTGGCAGCTGGCAGTGTGGAGAGAACATGACAAGAGCTTTTTAGACACAGTCATCACAGTCCTTACAAACACACACACACACACACACACACACAAACACACTCACAAAGTCACACACATAAATATACACACATGTTCACAAACAATACATACAAGTACACATACACACACACACACACACAAACACACACAAAAGCAAAGACAACTGCGGGAGCAGTAAAGCTCCGTTAGAGTGAAGCACAAACCTGTAATGCTCATCAGGAGACACAAAACTAACGAGCTGAGGCCTCAGCAGCAGGAGTGTGTAATTTATTCATGAGAGAAGAGTGTGTGTGTGTGTGTGTGTGTGTGTGTGTGTGTGTGTGTGTGTGTGTGTCGACATGTTCCCCTCAGCAAGAGAGAAGGCCAAAGCAAGAGATACTGATGGCTGACATATGGGAAAGTAGGTACACTCAGTCTGGTGTGTGTGTGTGTGTGTGTGTGTATGTGTGTCATAGAGAGAGTGAGCCACTACCAAGTCACCATTAGGAGCCCACAGCTGTGACACTACGGTGCACAACCCATTACACACACCCATCCACACACACACACACCCATCCACACACACCCATCCACACACTCTCGCACAAACACCAATATGATTTAAACGGACACTGTATACACACACAGACATGCAAATTATATCCCCTACTCTATCTCCCCCTCTTTCTCATACACACAGATAAGGGGGCACGCACACACACACACACACACACTTGTCCCTGTCTTGTCATCTGTGTAAGGCTGAGTCTCAGGGATGGGGACATTTATGCCCGAGCTCAGAGATGGTGACACACATACACATACACACACACACACACACACACACACACACACACACACACACACACACACACACACACACACACACACACACACACACACACCTCCCCACATACACATGTGACTGTGCCTTCGGATGTGTGTGTGTATGCGAGCGCATGCATGTCAGGGTTTCTGCTAGGGTTTTGTCTTGCCGGTCCAGTGTCCGGAAAGAATTTATTAGACTGAAGAAACTTGAAAAAATACCGTATGTCACAAACACAAATCAGTTTGACTATTTACTGAACAGTACCAATAAAGCAAAACGAACAGTAACAACTGAGCAAAACCTCAAAATTAGCTCAAATGTTGGCTATTACGAAACATCTGTAACCTCGTAACACCTGTAGCCTATTATACCGCTGAGTATCACAGGTTACCAGGTAGCATTTTATTTTCAAATTTTTTTCTATTTCGGTGAAGTCCTCTGATGCTGACTTGCGTGTCCGATGTATCTCTGCTACTTGTGCAATGTGCATTAGCCGTGTCAGTCTCCGCTCCTCCAGACAAGCTTGCAGCACCGTCTTAATTTAGTTTCCGCAGAGAAGCCCCTCTCCCGGCACACTTGACACGCGCAGAGCACAGGCCATTTCAGCCCGCGTAGCCTAGTCGGGGTACAGCTCGCTGAACTCATAAATAAGCACTTGTGTGTGTGTGTGTGTGTGTGTGTGTGTGTGTGTGTGTCCTGCACAGACAAAGGGCATTGCTGGCACATGTGGCCTACCCCAAGACACTTCCAGACCTCGTAGATACACTGTCCTGTATAATCACACACTTACTCACACTCACACACACACACACACTGTCCTGTATAATCACACACTCACTCACACTCACTCACACACTGTCCTTGTTACTGGCTACTCCTTTTCTTAGCTCCATCTATCTCTCCATCCCTCTCCCTCCCTCTGTCCTCTCCCTGTCATTCTCAATCTCCAACACAGTTGTTCTTTCTATCTTTTATGCCCCTCTCTCTCTCTATCTGTCTCCCACCCAAACAAATACAGCTTTCATTTCTCTTTTTATGTCCCTCTCTCTCATTTCTCTCTTTCCCCCTCCCCACATAGAGGCACATTTCTTTCTACCCTCTCTCCTTCTTCTCCTCTCTCTCTCTGTCTCTCTCTCTCTCTCTGTCCCTCTCTCTCTCCCCCCTTCTCCTCCTCTTTTCTCCCCCCCCCCCCTCCCCCCGCCTCCCCCTCCAGACCAGGATGTCTTTGTCCCCGTGTCTCCTCTCTCAGTGTGTGTGTGTGTGTGTGTGTGTGTGTGTGTGTGTGTGTGTGTGTGTGTGTGGGCTGTCCGTTCTGAGCGTGCTCACACTGGACCCAAAACAAAGAGGCCCTCCGGTCTAGACTCTGTGCCGGGCAGAGGGGGATGTGACCCAGTTAACCCCCCTCTGCTGTCGAGCACACACACGCAAACACATGCAATAACAGACAATCACACACACACATTCTCCAAGTACCCTTCAATTTAATTCTAAAGGCATTCATGTGCAACAGAATCAAACTTGCTGGAATTACAAACAATACAACAACCTCCACCTCCAGACACACACACACTGATCTCTCTCATGTCGATGTCCGGCGCTGCCCCTTGGTTAAAATTACATGAGAAGCACTCCCCACACACACACACACACACACACACACACACACACACACCCCCCGCTGGTCCATTCCCCCATCTTCCCCCACAGCTAAAATATTGAGCAGTGTCTGCCTCCTTCTCCTGTGTCTACCACTCTCACCAGGGGGGGGGCAGCTTATGAGACTCACTGACACCTCGCTGGGACTCGCAGACTCACTGGAGCATGTGTGTACACACACACACACACACACACACACACACACACACACACACACACACACACACACACACACACCCACATCCAGGCAGATTCACAAACACAGGCACACACACACAGATTCACGTATGCACACACACACACACACACACACACACACACACACACACACACACACACTCACACAGCATGCCGCATGAAACAGCTGCTGAAACCGAGAAGACAGATATAGGCGTCCGCCTGAGCGTTGCCGTGGCAA
>NC_045159.1:19388311-19413311 GCF_900700415.2 Clupea harengus | reverse complement strand
CTTTAAGCACACACACACACACACACGCACGCACGCACGCACGCACGCACGCACGCACGCACGCACGCACGGCTGACCGAGTTGTGGTGATTTTCAGTTGGCGGTCAGCCAGCCAGCCAGCCAGACAAACTGCCCCCACACCCCCCAACATGACCTGATGTAGTTGTGTACATGCAAGTCCAACAATGTGGAAAAACACCCATGTCACCCCCCAGTGTATCGACCTGTGTGAATCATGCCTTGCACATCTCTCTACTCATGGTCTCCCCCCCTCTCTCTCTCTCTCTCTATCCCCCCTCGATCCCCACCCTCTCTACCTCCCTCTCTCTCTCTCTCTCTCTCTACCCCCCCTCTCTCAATCCCCCCCTCTCTCGCTCTTTTTCTCTCCCTCGCTGCAATCAGTCCTATAGCTGTGTCCCTCTTTTTCTCTCTCTGTACCTATATCTATCTCTCCCTCCTCCTCCTTCTCTTTCTCTCTCTCTCTGCCTACCATTCCAACCCCATCTCTGCTGCCACTGATTGTTTCTCTCACTAGCCCTTCTTTTTCTCTCTTGATCTCTCACTCTCTCTCCCATCCTTACCCTCTCCTTTCTTTAACTTTCCCTGTTGGGCTCCCTCTCTCTCTCTCCCTCCCTCCCTACCCCCCCTTCTCTTTCTCCCTACCCCCCCCCCCCCCTCTCTCTCTCTCTCTCTCTCTCCCTCCTTCTCTCCCTTCTTTTCAGAGTCACGCTGTCTGAAGTGGTGATGTCAGCTCTCTGGCACTCCCATTCAGCTCAAACTGGCCACAGCAGGATCCAGTCTGAGCCCTCCGACAACAACTCCCACGTACACTGCTCTCACACACACCGGCCAAATACGCTGTTCACATAATACTGTTCCCAAACTCTGTTCACATAGTGCGGTTTACTAACACTGTTCACTTACGTCGGCCACAGATGCTGGTCACAAACACTTATGATATATTGCTCACTAACGCTGTTCACTAACGCTGTTCACTAACGCTGTTCACTAACGCTATTCACTAACGCTGCTCACTAACACTGTTAAGTAACGCTGTTCACTAACACTATTCACTAACACTGTTCACTAACACTGTTCACTAACACTGTTCACTAACACTGTTCACTAACACTATTCACTAACACTTTTCACTAACACTATTCACTAACGCTGTTCAGTAACGCTGTTCACTAACACTGCTAACAGATGATGCTAACAGAAAGTGCTCAAAAGCTTTGTTCAGGGCTTTAGTGTCTACCCCCTGCAGAGGACATCCAGTGGAAACATTTACAGTCAAACATCTGGGGACGAACTGGTCTGGTTCAATTGTCTGATCTTTAAAAGGCATGCTCAGTGTCCCATGTTAATAGCATAGTCAGGGAAAATAAATCATATCTGATATGCTGGCTGATGTTTTATCTATCAGGACAACCTACAAATAGGCCTGGTGAAAAGTTCAATCACCGTTCTATATCAGTGTGTGGATGATAGTAACCATGACAACTGTAAGTAAGAGTAGCCCTGTTTGTATGATAGTTATCCATACCAGAGTCCTATAAAGCACACTAATTCCCAGCCATGCTTTTTTCTCATACACTCCTCTCCTTACAGTGAGAAAACAATCACCGCCATAACCAGATGAATAGATGCGTGTCAAGCGATTATACTTGGCATCTCTGTCCCACTATGAACACACACACACACACAGGCTTTTGCTATGACTCTAGGAAAACGAGCACATTAAAAATGAAAGGTGCTAGACCAACTAGCTCCTGATGCATGACAGGTTTACACCACAGCTCATCGTGTATGCAGCACAGCATCTTCACAGCCTGGCCCACTGCATCTGTGTCCTGTCCCCTGCTACCGAGGAGAGAGTGTGTGTGTGTGTGTGTGTCTGGGTGTGAGAGTGTGTGGGTGTGAGAGTGTGTGTGTGTGTGTGTCTGTGTGTGTGTGTGGGTGTGAGAGTGTGTGTGTGAGAGTGTGGGTGTGTGAGTTTGTGTGTGTGTGTGTGTGTGTGTGTGTGTGTGTGTGTGTGTGTGTGTGTGTGAAGTGTGTTTGTGTGAGTGTGTGTAAAGTGTGTGTGTGTGAGTGAGTCTGTGTAAAGTGTGTGTCCTGGTGGGAAGACAGCTGTGACACACACACAGACACTGCCTAATTATTCCACCTGGGCAGAATATAGCTGACAGCCTGAACCTCTGCTGTCCAACACATGCGCACACACACACACACACTCATACACACATGGAAGACTGCTGTGGCCACTGCAATAAGTCACAACATCCTCAGCACACCTCTCACTTACTGTAATATCACACATATACAAGCACACACACACACACACACATATTCCCTATAGGCTGATACTCTCTCCTGCATTGTACACACATATCACAATAATGCTTGCTTGTGTGACAACTTTTCTATATATATTCTCTCACACAGGCTTGCTTCTTCTCTTTTTTCACCATTTTCTCTCCCTCCTTTCATCTCCCCATCCCTCCCTCCATCTCTCTCCAGGGACCTGGCACCTGCTCTCAACAATTACAGTCTTTAGCTGGAGTCCAGAAACATGGGATACACTTAGCCCTCCCACCAGCACGCACGCACACACACACACACACACGGTTGCCTGCCTACATGTCATCCTCTACGAAAGACTTCTAAAAGAAGGGGGTGGACATCTGAAGTTTTGTGACTCAATTCATTATGAGACTGGCAGTGAAATGAACCCTCTCTGACAGGCTTCCAGTAGAGTAGCTTACAGCCCACTTAGACAACCATCTCCACATCATACTGGATCTGTCAACTCAGTTCAACACAGAGCCCAATGAACTGATCAATGCATCTCTATACGTCACTAAATGCTCTCATTGCAGAACAAAACTCAGCATCTGCTGAGTGCTCTCTGTTGGACCAATCAATAAATTGACAGGCAGCTCCATTGCCAGACAAATGTATTGATTTTCCTGCAGTTTGCAGCTTAGTCGCCTTCCCAGTGCGTACCTCAGCAACAGGAACTCTAGTTTACAGACGTTAGGGATGGGCATTCGATTAAATTGTCTTAATCGATCGTCGGGAGAATTAACGATCGATTTTCGATTAATCATTAATATTTTTATATTAAAATTCACTATTTATAGGCTATATTAAAATGCAGTGAAAATAGAAAAACCACAGCGTGTTTCCTCATTGAGATATTTATTACAAGATGAACAACTCTTGTGGCAGTTAAACTTACAAGATGGACAACTCTTGTGGCAGTTAAACGGGATCCGTTCAATGGTTACACTTGAAAATATGCGCTGCTGTACTCTTAAGCAGCGGAGCCGACAGCTAGAAGCCGGTGCTCATAAACACAACTGACCTTCGTTTTTTTTTCTCTCTAACTAATTAATCTCACATTTTGAAATTCATTCATCTAGATTCATCGTGATTAAAAGTTTGTTTTCTTCTAAAGACTAAATCTTATAAATTAACGAGTAATCACTTCATTCATTATTTTAGACACTGTTGTTTAATTGTATTTTGTTCGTGCTCTCTCGCCATCAGCCAAGGAATGTATGCGAGACACAATGGTGCCCCTCGACGGTAAATCGTAAGAATTGTCCCCTGAAGCAATTCGAATCACCTCAGTCAGCCCACCGTCTTCAACTAAGTTGATCGGCCGACAGTCACCCGCAACCTAAACTGCTACAGCGTTGGTAACCTTTTCACGGACTGGTCTAGTTAATTTCCTAGAGAAGTCGTGGAGTGTGGGTTGGCGACCATCTAACCTGGGACTGCTTTCTGTCGGGTGCTTTGCATTAAGGTGATAACTTAAACACGAGCTGCTTCTGTGATAGCTACATTCAGCTTGACAAATGCTACATACAACTTTAGTTTTGTCGATTGTTCTGTCATTTTGCCTCTTAAACAGAAACTTTCCGCCCAACAATCCCTCAGCTCTCTCCATCTTCAACTACCGTCTCGGTCTCTTCTATCTAACTGACTGCAGACAAGGGGCGGTTTCGTGCCACGGGTCAACGCGCACCGGAAGTAAACAAAGTTGCGTTAACTGCGTTCAAATATTTGATTGCATTAATCTCCGCCACAATAATCTCATAGAATAACGCGTTAACTTTGACAGCCCTAAAATAAATAAATTACACGCACACTACGCAACAGAACATGCATTAGTTTTAATCGATGAAAAAATAATTTCATCGAGGAAATTCTTAATGATCAATTAATCGATCGTCGATTAATTATGCCCATCCCTAACAGACGTTAACTCCAGACTTTACACTGTAAACATCAGAAAGGGAGAGAGAGATTTGTCTTGTGCTTTTTCCCTGAGCAGCAGTTCCGACTGACCCCTGGACAGGAAGTGCTACTTACCGCCTGAAATTTAATGCCACTTCAGAAAGGGAACAGCAGCTAGGTGAGGTTAGGTGAGGCTAGGTGAGGTTAGATGAGGCTAGGTGAGTCCAGGTGAGTCTAGATGAGGCTAGGTGAGTCCAGGTGAGGTTAGATGAGGCTAGGTGAGGCACAGGCGCTACTGTCATGCACAGAGACTAGCACCAATCTTACGTATGTATCTATAATAGGAAATTCTGTGGGAGGAGAAGGGGGGGGGGGGGGGGGGGGGTGGGGGGGATGAATGGCTGGTGGGCGATGGGGGGTTTGTTTGTCTGAGGGCCTGCGCTTTTGTTATGGTTTAACTCGTAAGAACCAGAGCCCATTGTGTTCAGCTTCACTTCCCCTGTTTGAGCTCACTGCACTGCACTGCACTGCACACACTTTCCTATGTATCTGCATTCTTGTTTTTTACTTTTCTTTTGCGGGGAGAGGGGGGGACTGGTCGAGAAGAAAATGTTCCTCTGTCTGAGAGGTGCGGAGCGGCGGGGAGGCGAAGAGAACGCTGCATATTTGCATTGCTTTGACTTCCCATCTAAAGTAAAGGAAACCACACAGCCATGTGCCTTAAAGGTGGCTTTACACTGATCCTTGGAGGGTGCCGGGGATAACATTTTATTCCCACTCTCTATTTACTCTCATTCATTTCAAATGTTGACTGGTTTGTTTGGCTGGTCCGTTAACATCTGTCCTCTGATTGATGAGGGCTGCTTAGACTGTGGGGCTCCTTAACAGGAAGTGCTCAACATGACGAGAATATCACATCCTGTTTGTGGAGTCACACGCTGAGGTAACTGGCAGTATTCAAAAGTGCTGCCTGAAACAGCACAGACACACACAGAGACATACACATACAAACGCGCACACACACACACCCACACACACACACACACACAGAGAGAGACAAACACATACAAACATGCACACACACACACACACACACACACACACACACACACACACACACACACACACACACGGTTCTCTTTTCCTCGTCTATTTTTCTCACATCAGACCAACTCAGTCCTCGTGTTTCTGCCAATGCCACATCTCTAGGTTGGGGTCAGATTCCCCATCTCTGCTGGCCAGTCCTCTGTCTTCTCTGGGGCAGGACGGCATCAGTCGAGTGCAGCCCCACATCGGCTGCCTGGGAGCCTGCCTGATGCCTCAGCATGAGAGTCCCCTAGACATGGGAGCCCCAGGGAGGAAGCAATGCTGGCTCTGCCATGAATACCCAATTTAATGATTCACCCACACACACACACACACACACACATACACCACTCGCCTGCCAAAAACACATCCCTGAAACACTGCACACCAAATACGGGCCACCATTCTTTCATGAGTGTGTCATCTTTAATTAATCCAGCCGGAGAGATAGGGTTTGCCATGCCTGCTTTTTCATCTGTCCTTCAGTCTATCTCCCTCCTTCCCTTTCTCTCCCTCCGTCTCTTTCTCTCCCTCCGTCTCCGTCTCTCTCCCTCCTTCTCTTTCTCTACCTCTGTGAATGTGCGTGTTCATCTCTATGTACATTGCTGCGGCTCATCTCGCTACAACTTCTCTTTGTAAGTGAATCGAACCCTTCGCCTGAGGGAGTGAGTGAGCTCTGCGTAGCGTCCCTGACGGAGGGAGAGAAGAAAAGAGCGACACAGAGAGAGACACAGAAGGCAAGGCAGTCACACAGAAAGCTGGCACATCCCTTTGAAAGTTGAGAAATACAGCAGTACTGAGGGGTACTGAGGCAGCAGTGTGTTAACTGGTCACTTCCTGTGTGTGGGGGTGGGGGTGAGTGCTACACACCAAATATGAGCCAGAGCCAGTACAGTTCACAACTCAACTGAAGCCAATGGAGTAAGAGTCTGGTTAGAATATTAAACTGGAGTAAGAGTCTGGTTAGAATACTAAACTGGAGTAAGAGTCTGGTTAGAATACTAAACTGGAGTAAGAGTCTGGTTAGCATACTAAACTGGAGTAAGAGTCTGGTTAGAATACTAAACTGGAGTAAGAGTCTGGTTAGCATACTAAACTGGAGTAAGAGTCTGGTTAGAATACTAAACTGGAGACCATGGACATTTGGAATGGGAGCTCTCTGCAGACTCTAATCTATTGCATAAAACCTTAGTAAGTACACGCCCCTGACATTCACATTCTGATTTCCTTCCATAATTGTATCATTTTAGATACACATAGATATTAGATAGCGCTCCGTTAGATCTTTGGTCGTGGGCTGCATTAATCTGTTATGTTTGTGACGTAGACAGCAGCTTCACGCAATCTCTGCTCTGTCTGCACTCCCCTGCTGTACTTCAGCTTATTCAGACACAGCTCGTAATCACCGCATTTGACACTGACACACACACACACACACACACCCACCCACCCCAGGCTATTCCTTCCACAGATGGATTTGACTCTGTTCTGGCTCTGATTCAGCTCTGATCTGGCACGGATCTGGCACGGATCTGGCACGGATCTGGCACGGATCTGGCGTGGATAAGGAGTGTTTGTGAGGGCTGGTCAGGACTGCTTCTGCTTGAGGACCCTGCTGCTAGGTAGAGCTGAGCAAGGCCCAGGACTCTACAGCACAAGGCACGATACAGGCCAGTTTAATGGCTCTGGAATCGCCGTAATCACACCCAGAAGTCAGCTAAGCCACTTCAAAGAGAGAAAAACATTTACACAAATACACTCGCACGCACACACAAACAAACAAACACAAACACATGAGATAAGGCTTAACGTTTCTGAGAAGCCAGGCTCGATGCAAAGGGGTGTGAGTTAATGACTTCGTTATCTTTGGGGCACGGAGCATAACAGCGCTGGGAATCGACCTGGCAGCAGCCCTTGTTAAAGCTAGTGCACGCTAGCACTCCATAGCACCACCTCAATCTAAAGCTGTTTCTCTCTCACCACATAACACACGCACACACACATTCTCTCTGGAGAGAAGAGAGAGAGAGAGAGCACAGGGCTGGGAATCAGCCTGGCAGCAGTCCTCGTTAAAACTAGTGCACGCTAGTGTTCCACAGAACCTCAGTCCTAAGCTGTTTCTCTCACACCACAACACACACACATGGCCACACACAGACACACACACACACACACATCATATCTTACAGAGAGAGAGAGAGAGAGAGAGAGAGAGAGAGAGAGAGAGATAGAGAGAGAGAGAGCAGGATTAGGAATCAACCTGGTAGCAGTTCTTGTTATAGCTAGAACACACATAGGTACAAATCATACTTTAGAGACAGAGAGAGAGAGAGACAGAGAGAGAGAGAAGCATTGGGAATCGACCTGGTAGCAGTACTCGTTATAGCCAATATACGTTTGGGCTCCATGCTCCCAAACCATCACATAATCATGATGGCACTCAGTCTGCTTCTCAGCATCCGCTGAGGGAAGACACACCGACCCCAATAAAACCCCCAAACCACAGCCCTAATCCTAACCCAGCAGATTCACTTTTATCCACCTAACACAAGCATCAGCCCTTCTTGTTTCAAAGATGCTTTTAGACATTTCTGGGCAATACTGTTCCATTCACATATTTCATACCATTCTCAGAGGCGAGGCTGCTGTATTTCTTTGAAAAGAAAAACTGCCTATTCCACCTTTGACACAGAGACTGAATAACTAATGCGGCGACTACTCCTCCTCCTGGCCTCACAAATGCTAATTAATACAGTTTTTCATATGCATATTCTGATACTATCAAGTCAAACTTTCAGAATTTTCTTTTTTTCACTATTGTGGATTTACTTTGAAAAACTTTCCTTTGCCATCTACTCTTTCTGAATGTAGCTATTCAGAGGCTAAATTACTGTAATGGGTTTCCTGTAGCCCCTCCATAGAGCGCCACAGGTGGATACCACCATTGTGTGTAATGATCATATTCAAAAAGCATTCTCCGCTAATTATAGTCCTGGCGGTAAATTAATGCCTGATTTTTCTCCGTGTGTCAGATGGTGGTTAACGATGAATTGATTATCTCTATAGCACTGCAGGTACCCTTTGGTTAAATCTGACCTATGGACCTCGGTGGCCATCCATCACCCACGTTAACAGACAGGTGAAAGGGAGGGAGAGAGGGGAGAGGAAGGAAGAGAATAGGATGAGGAACAATGGGACGGATGAGCAGCTGTCTGCACTCACCTCCGCCTCTGCAAGACAAAACAGCCTCAGGAAACCACACCACTAAGGGGGGGGGGGCAGGAGAGGTTTCTGGTGTGGGCAGACACAGCTGGCCATCCCCCCCCCCCCCCACATCTCCACGCTCTTCAGTCTGGACCTCACACATGCAGAAGGCCCACTGAGGTGTATACATACACACACATAAACCTGATTTATACCCATCTGACTCTGGACCTCACACATGTACTGCATGTCCACTCTCTCACACACACACACACACACACACACACACACACACACACACACACACACACACACACACACACACACACACACACACACACACACACACACACACACACACACACACACACACACACACACCCTGCTTGGCCACATAGCACCGATTCTGTGCCAGATCAAACATTTAAGGATCTAAGACAGAACTGGGGCAGAACTCAGCAAGAGCTCAGCTGTTCTCCTGCTAGTTTGATGAAGTATTATGAGTGGTGAGTTTGATCAGTGCTGTTGGCCCATAGAAGGTAGACCAAGTATTACATGCAAGGAGAATGACCTCTTGCCATGATCCTTGACCTCTATACCCTTGTCATGAATCAGAGCTGCAGGCCCACAGAGGAGCCGCCTGACTGGGCTGGATGCTTGAGGAGCCCCCTGACTGGGCTGGATGCTTGAGGAGCCCCCTGACTGGGCTGGATGCTTGAGGGGAGGAGGCGAGAGGCAGAGGGTGCGGTGGCACTCTGGGACTTCCTGGTTACTTTAAAACAACATTTCTAACAAGCCGGGTTTAATAATTTCCTGACCCTGGGACACCAAATAAGTAGAAATGTGGCAAAAATAGCCGACAGGGAAGAAAGAGAGCGCGGAGAGGATGGAAGGAATGTGCGATTTGGGTGCATTCCTCCGGGCAGAGTGGGATGCCAGCGAGGTGAGGACAGCTTGTGAAGAGGGTAAAAAGGGGCTTCTGTTTTAGAGACTCATGTCTGGCGCTATCAGCACTGACAGACGTGCAGGCTCTGGGAATATTCCATTAATATGGAACCAGTGGTCACAAATTAAAAAAAAAGCCAGTAAAAGGAACCTTTTGTCTTTTGTCTGTCCCAAAGGGTTTGGCATGAGTACCAATGAGAACCATTTGTCTGTCCCAAAGGGTTTGGCATCAGTACCAATGAGAACCTTTTGTCTGTCCCATAGGGTTTGGCATCAGTACCAATGAGGTGGTGCCACTATATTTCAGTAATCCATTATTGTGACTGTAGCATTGAGGAATGTAAAAATATTTACTCTTGCAATTGCACAGTGTGGGTTATGGCAGGGTGTATTTATGGTCGTACCTACGGTTGGCTAAGGCATTTACGGCTAGTTGATAATCATTTGCTAACTTTAAGGTATTTCTTAAGGCTAATATTTCCAGCTCAAGATCCTCATCAGAGAAATGTAACATAAGTCCGGTTTGAAACTGTGATCTGGAATGTGGCCTGTGTAGATGATTGATGGACACCAGATCCAATGAGAGTTGGTATATTCCCAAGTTCTGGTCTCAGGGGGGCGGGTTTCCACGCAGGTTTCCCAGCGAGTGGCACGGTATTGGGGTCAAAGGGCAACATCTCAGCCACTTCACCATTCTACTCTACACAATCCAGCTTTGTTTAGTAAGAAAACACACGAAGTGCTTGATGAAGTGCTGCCCTAGAGGTTTAGATGGCATGGCACGGAGAGGAACAACATGGTTGCAGGGCCAGCCCCAGGTCTGACAGCATTCCCAGAAAGAAAATGTTTATGTTCACATTCTTTAAAAAAAAAAAAAAAAAGAGTGGCTTTTGTGGGAACATTCTAGACTCTAAAAGTATGCAGCCTCCTGATATGAAGAGGTCTACAGGGAAATCTTTAAATTCTATCTTGACTGGACAACAAGCTCTATCTTTTGACACTGCATGGCCACCGTACCTCCACAAGTAACAAAGGAAACCAGCAAAAGATGTTCAGAGAAGGTTTCTCAAAGGGGAATGCAAATATCCAAAGGGGATTCTTGCTCATGCCACCTCTGAATTGTCATTCATTCTTATTTTCAGGTTACAGCAGAACAGTTTAATGGTTATCATCACTAGAGGAGTCTGCATCCCTTTTGTTTCTCTTACAGTCCAGGGCCTACCTCTAGGGAGGCAATAATGGCAGAATAGGGAGGCAATAAGGGCAGAATAGGGCCTAACTCTAGAGTGGCAGTAAAGAGAGAATAGCCCATTCTCCTTGGCTAAGTCTGAATATCAGTTAAGGTAATATGGAGCATATTCTCACTGACTTTAACATTCATTTCTGTGCATCCTGAAAACCAGTGCAGTTTCATAGACAGGAGTGTAAGAGGGAAAGGCCACTGTCACTAGCCGCTAGTCATTGTTCATTTTAGAGATTGTTCCGTTAAGGCTCAGAGAAAACGGTGCCTGCCTCAATGCTCTTTGCTGATTACTCCCCCATTAGTAGTCTCAGACCGCTACCCGCAGTCTTTTCAGCACAGCATGACGTGGCCACTGACTCCCTCACCCCTGCTGGCCCGGCAGCTCGGCACCCCCTCTCCACCCACCACCCCCTGGGCTAAATGGATAGGAATTAGTTCAAGAATAAAACACGTATAAACCGATTACCACATTCACTGTTATTTACATCTCCGATGAAGAGGAATTTAAGGATAAAATACTTCCTAATGCAGACCTGAGATGTTTTCTACTGCAGGGACAACTGTAGGGTGTTTTTTTGTTGTTGTTGTTCATAATTTATTATTTAGCTTCATGTGTTATTATCTTTAGTTGAACGCTGGCCGTAGGAATAAGTGCCAAGTGCACGCTATGGTTTTCCAAAGCGTCAGCAATTACAAACGCACGGCACAAATGAAAAACAAACACGACTTGTCCCTTAGTTCCCCTCCGAATGTAGACTGGCCATCTGTCGCCGGGGGAAACAACATGTTGCGCCTGCAGACGGTTTGGCTCGGCTCGTGGTGCGCGCTAGCAGCAAGCACAGACTGCAATGCATATGGAGGAGCCCGCATGGGGCTGCTCCTGCACGCTGCGAGAGCCAGGAATACTGAAGAAGAAGAAGAAGAAGAAGAAGAAGAAGAAGAAGAAGAAGAAGAAGAAGAAGAAGAAAGGTGAGAGAGTCTTTGTTTTGGGAGCAGTCCAAATGGGACACCAGGCCTGCTCAGTGAGTCAGCATCTCTGTTCTACTGGGTCGTGACACAGTTTCTTGATTCCTTCCTTATCGGTCAGCAGAACAGAACAGCGCCTGAACTGTAAGCACAGCTGAGGATTTCGCTGGAAGGGGAACGTCCTGAACTTTCACCTCACCAAGGCCTTCTTACTGCCAGTTCTACAGTACAATTCTACAAACTCTGCTCTCCAGAACGAAACATCCTGACCTTTCACCTCACCAAGGCCTTCCTGCTGCCGGTTCTACGGTGCAGTTCTAAAACCTCTGCTCTTGAGAACGTTACTCTCATAAGGCCTTTCTACTGCTGGTTCAACAGTACAGTAACATCTGCTCTCAAGAACAAGAGCAGGTATCAAGTGCATCAGATAATATTCAATCATAAAGGATGCATTGAGGGCATTGTGTGTGCCAGACAGTATTCAACCATAACCCATCTTACCTGCAAGCTTATACTGATCAGACGGCAGTAAAGCACGGAGCTTAATGCAAGCAAAGCAGTATTCACTCTCTCATCCCTCTCCTCGTGTTATTTGGCCAGCGGGCTTCGTCCCCTGTTAGCCAATGGAGCGTCACCATCCCTCATCTGACATGTAGCCTCAGGGATATATAGTCTGGGCATAATTGTGGGAGGACATTAAGCACTGGCTCTTTAATAAGACACACTGAAAATCCAATCTCTTGTGTAAGCGCTTTGGGGAGTAGGGTGGGGGTGGGGGCGTTAGAGGTCAAACCTCCATCGCTGTCACACAGTCCCTGAAATACACCACCCAGTCCACTCTAATGCAATAATGACAGACGTATGTATATTTGATGGCGTAAGCAGTGGTGCGGAATGTATTTTTAATGTACATGCACAGTGCATCATGGGAACATAAAGCTTAAAATGGGGGTGAGGGGAATGGCGAGAGACAGAAAGAGAGGAAGAGGGAGGGAGAGAGGGAGGGAGGCGAGAGATGGAGGGAGAGACAGACCATAGAGAGAGAGTAGGAAAAGGGAGAGAGAAAAATAGAGAGAGGGAAGAAAGAAGGTTGAGAAGGTTAATGCAATACGCTGTGTGGTCAACCTTCACCATCACTTCATCCAATAAAACTACAGCATTCTAAGCTAAGTAAAGCTAAATTAAATTGCTTTTGCTAAATCACATTAGCCAGAGCTACAAGAGAGCCCCCTGGCAGCCAGAGCTACTACACAGTAAGAGAGCCCCTTGCCACACCATGGCTGATGTTCATGTCCGGTATCGGACCTGACGACAGAACAGCTAGCCAGGGTCACAGATACGGTCAATGCCGTAGGATTTCAACCGCAAGGCAGGAAGTAGTATGCAGTCTCCTTAATACAATTTCCCTATGATTATGGTAAGAGGGGCTGGGGGACTGGGAAACGAGGTCATGCTGGCATCAGAGTGCCAAGACCAAATTAACCCCGCGGCGGGTGGGGGGGCTCAAGCGGACCTCAGCAATATGTGCAATAGGCATAACTAATTTGGGCTTAATTTCTACAACATGGCAAGACATCACTGTGTGTGTGTGTATGTACGTGTGTGTGTGTGTGTATGTACGTGTGTGTGTGTGTGTGTGTGTGTACGTGTGTGTGTGTGTGTGTGTGTATGTACGTGTGTGTGTGTGTGTGTGTGTGTGTGTGTGTGTGTGTGTGTGTGTACGTGTGTGTGTGTGTGTGTGTGTGTGTGTGTACGTGTGTGTGTGTGTGTGTGTGTGTGTGTGTGTGTGTGTGTGTGTGTGTCATTCCCAGCCTTCATCTTGCTTTTGCGGAATGTACAGGAAACGGCAACCACACAAACAGGATTTACACACATGGAGTGAGAAGTAAGTGTGTGTGTGTGTGTGTGTGTGTGTGTGTGTGTGTGTGTCTTTGTGTGCGTGTCTTTGTGTGCGTGTGTGTGAGAGGGGAAACTGCCAAAAATCCCATGCAGGATTCTCACTCCTACTCTTTCATCACAGACTCAGTGTACCAGAGCTTTTCTCCCTCTCTCCCTTTCACCCTCCCTCTCGCTATGACGTTCTGTTCTTCTCTGTCTTCTTCCCTCTCTAGAAACAGGGGACTACACTCATCTATCTTTCTCAGTTTCTTTCTGTGTGTCTCTGCTCTCCATCACCCATTAAAGCAGACAGTATAGTCCTGAGGACACGGACTGCGCATGGAGCCAAAGACGCACATCTCGTCGTCAGCACGGTCCGTACGGAATGTTGCGTGCAGCGGATGTGCATGCAAGTTTTATAGCGCTGGCTCAGAGTCAAGAGAAAACAAAATCCATCTACGCTATTTATTCATTTAGAACTTTTACCCAAAGAGACTTACAGTACAGATGCACGATTTCATTAGTATGTTTGCTCCTTGCTACAGGTTTTTGTTTGAGTGTGTGTGTGTGTGGGGGGGGGGGGGGGGGGGGGGGGTGTGTTTGCTCCTTGCTACTGGAGACCCGCTGACGAAATGAGAGTTTTGTTTATTTCATGCTTCAGCGAATCATAGCTGATTAGATCATCAGGAACGGTAGGTAGGTAGGTAGCTATCGCTATTTAGATAGAGGAGTAAACGGTTATGAAGGGGCAGAGAAAACTATAGTCCTATAAGAAAGAAAGTCTTTGATGTAGATTCACAAAACGTAGAGATATAATTTCAAACACTGTGATTGAGCTGTGTGCTGATAGACGTGTCCGCAACAGCAAAGCTAGTATACCTTGGAGACACACAAGTGCACATCCGTGTCCGCAGAAGCCTACTTGAGCCCTACGCCAGCAAGGGCCCCAGTAGCCATCTCTCTCCTCTCCTTCACTCTCCTCTCCTTCACTCTCTCCCTCCCTCCCTGTGACTCCATAGCCATCTCTTCTCCCTCCTTCACTCTCCCTCTTTGTGATTCCATAGCCATCTCTCTCCTCTCCATCATTCTCTTTTCTCTCCCTCCCTCTCTCTCTCTCTCTCTCTGTTTCTATTTTCCCACTTTCTTCTCTCTTAATCCACCTCTCCCTCCTCTCTCCAATCCATCTTCTCCATGAACATCACCCACTGATGGAGACCAGCCCACCAGTTCCTCCCTGCATTCCACTCCTGCTCTACTCCAGATAACGGCTCATCATGAGCTGCATCATCACCAGAACTGGGCCGTACTTGATTCAGTGTCGGCTGCTTCCAGAGCCCACATGCTTACTGAGGCGTCACCTGAATCTACTCTTTTTCACAGTTTCCCACATGACTACAGATTTCTAATTGGATCTAGCGCAGATCCAGTGGATCCAGCACAGATCCACTAGATCCATATCAGACCAGGGCCAGATCCAGGTCAGATTAGGGCCGGACGCAGGCCATATTAGGGCCAGGTTCGGCCCGGAGTCATCTCCAATCTGTAAAGCTTCTGCTGACGTAGCTCTGCCCCCCCTGTAGGCTCCATCTCAACAGATGCTGGCGGCTGTCCCAGCCACCCCTGGGCCTGCCTCCACCCACTCCAGCTGGGGTTTGTGCTTCTTTTGCCCCCAGCTCCCTCCTCCAACTCCACCCCCACCTCATCTCCCCTAGCACCCCCCCAGGCACTGCAGGATGCCATGCCCTCTAATTGAGCTGATTTGTTGCAATTGACAGATTTTCCTTATGGATCCAGAGAGGGAACCATCTGGAGGGTGGAACAAAGAGGGCACCAGATGTACGGTAGCCTCTCCCTCTCCTCTACTCTACTCTACCCCCCCCCCCCCTCCCTCCCTTTCCCTCTCCTTCTTTCCTCCACCCTCTCTCTAAGGAGCAGGAGGTTGAGGCAGTGACTCTCCATATAGCAAACTGCAGATCAGCACAACCTTGCAGCGTAATTTATCTGATTTCATAAAGGGAAAACTGACAGGCGGTGCATTACGCATTAAGGCCTTACCAGCACTCAGCACTGAAGGGAAGGGTAAAGACGCTAGAATGGCTGATTAACAGCCCACATAAAGAGTAGGCCTACCACTGAACAGAACTCAAGGAGAGAGGACCTAAGCTAGCAGCAATGACATATTAACAGTAAAACGGCACTAAGGATAGAGACGCTGAGCTATCTACAATCAGCCTATATGAAGAGTCAAACTGAACAGAACTAGGGGAGAGAAACTAAGCTAGCTGCATTAAAGCTCATGTAGGAAGTGCCACTGAACAGAGCTAAAGGGGAGAGAAGCTAAGTTAGCTACAACCAGAGTAAAGAGAAGCAGTGATAATAGCTGAGGGTAGAGTAGCAACTGGCCCATATAGAGAGTAACTGAACAAATCTAATGGGAGTGGAGCTAAGCTAGCTGCAATCAGCATGTGTAGAGAGTTATACTGAATACAACGAAGGGCAGATGAGGTAGGATAGCTGCAGTCAACCAAGGTCAGAGGAACTATGTTTGCTGCAATAAACTCAGGCCATAGAAGCTAGGCTAGCTCCTATCAACTCATTAGCACAGCGGAACATTAGCACAATGGAACCGAACCTAATGAGAGCGGAGCTAAGCTAGTTACAATCAGACCATATAAACCGTTCGAACTGAATAAAACGTAGGAGAGAGGAGCTAGGCTAGGGCCTCCCAATGAACAGAATTAAGGAAGAAGAAGCTGAGAAAGCTGCAATCAGACCAGATAAAGAATACAGCCGTTCAGAAATGCTAACTGCAATGCTGTAAAGCTCATATAGTGAGTACTAGTGAATAAAACTGAGGACAGAGGCGCTAAGCTAGCTGCAATGCTATAAAGCCCATGTAGTGAGTAGCACTAAACAGAAACCCCCCACAGATATCAAATCTTCATCTGTTGGAGACGTATGTTCCAATTACCGAGCAGTGCTCTCTAATGCTCTCAGCACAGCAGGAAGGAGGAGGCCGGGTCTAAATCCGCAGAACTGGAGTGTGTGTGTGTGTGTGTGTGTGTGTATGCGTGTATCTGTTTGTGTGTGTGTGTGTGTGTGTAGATGTATCCATGTGTGTGTGTGTATCCATGTGTATCCGTGTGTGTGTGTGCATGTGTGTGTGCCTGTATCATTGTGTGTGTGTGTGGAAAAACGGGTAAAAAAGACAGACCCACATTCACTTTCATTATTGTTTCCGTTTTCCATTAGCAGTCCTGTCGTCAGGTTCTAAAATTACACAAAGGGGGATATCTACGCCACTGCTAAGTCATCAATCACAGACCCCCCCCCACCCCTGCCTTAAAATACTAGGCTGTCCGCTAGACGTGCCACTGATAAAGGAAGTGGCTTAGAAAAGGCTGTTCTTCAGAAGTCAGGAGCCTTATTCTTCAGTTTTTCACCACCTTCAAAGTGGCTTCCTGTCAAGCTGACCTCACCGTAACCAGTCTCATCAAATCCTGATCATCATCAAGATATAAAAAAATAAAATAAAATGAATAAACAGCAAAAATATCCATGATGACATCTAACCCCTGTTGAGTAAGGATAGAGGGCAGAGACATGTCTGCTAAGAGGCTGATCCGCACTTAACACATTACATATTGGTATTCAGCTTCAACCCACCCTCTTATGCCAACAGCATAATCCATGACACACACACAGAAAATGAGAGTGAAAGAGAGAGAGAATACATAGGAAATAGGGATTGAGTCTTAAACTGATGGGATTGGGGTATTAAAATTCTGCTGCAGTAGTGCCCCCTTCTCCCCAAACCCTCACCAGAATGAAACCAAGAGACCTTGCCAGGGAATAAAAAGGCTATGCTGCAGCATCTTCGGCTGCCCTCTCTCCATCCTCTCCTTCACTCTTTCTCTCTCTCTTCTCTCTTTCCCTCACTCCCTCTCTCTCTCTGTTCTCTCTCTTCCCCCTCACTGTTTCTTTCCTCTGTCCCTAGCTCTCTTTCACTCCCTCCCTCCCTCCCTCTCTTCCTCTCTCTTCCCCTCCTCCCTCTGCTTCCCTTCTTAATGAAAAAGGCACATGGCCGGATGCTTTGTTGCAGACAACCTCCTCCTCCTCCTCCTTCCACAGAACTGGTGACTTACAGCTCAATGAGGCACAAAACCCCACACGGGCCAAATGGCCATTTAGGCTGAGAGACTATGGCTGAGTCTGCACACTGGCCTGGCTAATGCTGAAAGTTGCACAAAGGTTAGGCTAATGCTGAAAGGCTACGGTACAGTCTATACATGGGCCAGGCTAATGCTGAAAGGCTAGTGCACAGTCTGCACACTGGCTAGGCTAATACTGAAAGGCTAGTGCACAGTCTGCACACTGGCTAGGCTAATGCTGAAAGGCTAGTGCACAGTCTGTACACTGGCTAGGCTAATGCTGAAAGGCTAGTGCACAGTCTGTACACTGGCTAGGCTAATGCTGAAAGGCTAGGGCACAGTCTGTACATGGGCCAGGCTAATGCTGAAAGGCTACATCACAGTCTGTACATGGGCCAGGCTAATGCTGGCACCTGGCACTACACACTGCGTGTCTGAGCAGAATTAACAAATCATAGAGAGAGAGAGAGAGAGAGAGAGAGAGAGAGAGAGAAGAAAATGAGAAAGGGAGGGAGGGAGACAGAGAGAGAGGAGAGGAAGGGAGGGAGACAGAGAGAGCTACCCAGAATGCAACAGTGGACTGGCATAAGCTCCCTTACTCCCCGCCCCCTCCAACCACTCTGTACTCAGCATGCTTGCCTCAGCAAACTGCAGCTGAGCTCAGCTTCATCTTTTTGTCTCTCCTTCTCCCTCCCTTCTCACACACTTTCTCTAACAAACTGAAAGAGCTTTACTGGAATGAGCTGTTTAATGAGGCGACACATTGATAAGAGAGAGACAATGGTGACAGTGGTGGAAACATACTATACTTTTGAAGACCTACGATCCTCTATCCCTACTACATCTCTCTCCCTCTCTCCCTCTCTCCCTCTCTCCCTCTAGTAAAGCCATCCAGCATCTCCTCACGTCTTGTCCCCATCTCTATGCTTGTGTTTACACCTCGGGCATGAACACACACACACTCTGCTTTCAGACCACACGGACAAACACACACTCTGCCTTCAGACCACACGGACAAACACACACTCTGCCTTCAGACCACACGGACAAACACACACTCTGCTCTACTCTCTAAGATCACATACACACATTCTGCTCTCACACCATGGACACACACACACACATACAAACATACACACACTCTGGTCTCAGACCAATGACACACACACACACACACTCTGCTCTCACACCATGGACACAAACAAACATACACACACACACACACACACACACACTCTTTGCTCTCACACCATGGAACCACACACACACACACAGCTCTGCTGCTCTCCCTCAGAGGACACATTGATCCATGACTGCAGATGCCCTTGAGCCCGCGTCCTCTACAAACAATCTGTAATCCATTGAATGCCCGTTTTCCTTCTCTCTCTCTCTCTCTCTCTCTCTCTCTCTCTCTCTCTCTCTCTCTCTCTCTTTCGGTTTTGTTTTCTGTGTGGGTGTTTTTTTATTTTGTATTTATTTATTTTTCGGTGGTTTTTAACATTTTGATTTTTATTTCTTGAGTGGGTCCTTTTTAACTGGTAATAAAGGAAACATAAAAAGTTGAAAACTCTCTCTCCATCTCTTTCTCTCAATCACCCCCCCTCTCTCTCTCTCTCTCTCTCTCCCTCTCTCCCTCCCTCATCACAGGGCATCTGCCTGCTGTTCCCTTGCTGAGGCTCTTTCTCTCTCTCTCCATCTCTCTCTCTCTCCAACTCTCTCTCCTTTCCCCTTGCTGAGGCGCTCACAGCTGCCGGGGACGAGGGGAGCAGCTCAGGCTTTCACCATAATTATTTATAGACAGGAGCCGCCGCATCCTCCATTTTACCTCTGGGGACAAAACTACAAAAGAGATCGACTATTTGAAATAATGTAAATACTAGCCAAAAGCTTACTGAAGTTGATCTAATTAGATGAAGCCAATGGAAAGCCTACTAAGACAACCTCATCCATTATCTGAGAGGAATTTCCACAACAGGGAAACGGGTTTAGGGGTTGAGCTGCCAGAGGAGCCATTTTAATCCCCCAGTTAAGATGCTAAATGTCTCTCAGGTCTTCGATGCCACAGTGCTCTTATGATATTTCAACCGCACCACTAGGTACAGCATTCACAGTTTGGACTCAAGGATAGTATCAGTGAGTATCAGTGTGATGTCGAAATCTGTGTCTTTTGGTGCTCAGTAGAATAATTACAATTTAACGAGGCTTCTGTAATATGAAGTGATAAGTCAGCCTTTCACTGCAAACAGTGCAAACACACCTGTACACAATCACAATCTGTATCCAGCCTCAGCATGGCTGGAGTCAGTGGTACAAATACACGGAGAGTTAAGACGCTGCAGGAGCTTTGCACACCAAATGAAAGCAGTGGGGATGGCTGCTGTGACTTTAATACATTCTGGGCCTCCTCTAGGGATGAAGCCACCAGGTGCAGCTCTGATAAGGGCTGACTGTAGGCTGGGTCTGGCCCAGAGGTGGCCCAGAGGTGGGCCAGAATCAGATGCTCTCTGGGGATATATATGTGCTATATACAGACAGACACACACACACACACACACACACACACACACACACACAAACACAAACATACATGCCTACACACACACACACACGCGCACATACGCACACACACACACGCGCACATACGCACACACACACACACACACACACACACACACACACACACACACACGCACACGCACACGCACACGCACACACGTGCATAAACAAGCACATACTGTCCCAGACATCGCTCCCAGGTAAGTGACCCATGGTATAGCACAGTTGAGTGAATTTACATAAAGATGATAGGGAGGCAAAGCAGCACTAGCAGAGACAGGGAAGCAGGCAGAACAGCAGTGCTGTGTGTGCATGTATGTGTGTGTGTGTGTCTGTGCATGCATGCTGCGTGCACGTGCATACACAAGTGCAACTGAGTGGGTGTGAAGTCATGGGCATTTCAGTATACATTTTCTGTGTGTGAGTGTGTGTGTGAGAGGAGACAGGCTTGAGTGTCAAGGAATGGTAATTTATGAGCATAAAGCCGCTGTATAATTGCTGCTTCCACACATCATTTTCACGGCTTCAATTTTTTAAAATGCGATTTCCTTTGATCGGTGGAAGTATAGGCAGGAGCTGAGAACACCCTTTTTTCCACCAGGATTAAGGGGGGGCTACAAACACACATAATTAGTATGGGTCCGTCCATGTCTCATTGATGTCCCACCTCTGCAATCTTCAAAAGCCAATTAAAACGTCTCAAAGGACCTCCTGCTCTTTCTTGTCTTTAAAATAAGACAAAAAACAAAGAATATGGATGAGACCCAAAACATTGTTTTTATCATTTATCCATTATCTATCAATTCACTTTGTTACCCACAAGTATAGAGGAGCCAAAGCATCGGAGGGTCTGTGGAGAGCCTACACAAAGAAACACACACACACACACACACACTCTCGCTCTGTCCCTCTGATGTCCAAGGCTCCCCTAACGCACTAGGTCTCTGGATATGGAAGCTTTGAAGCTTCCTTTCGGACATCAAAAGCTTTAGCTGTCTGCAGGCTGGAGGCTGTGGAGGAGACTGATCTCCCTCCTCCAACACCCCCACCCCACCCAAACTACCCCCACCCTGCTCGGGATCAGAGTGGGGCAGAACTGATCTATGGTGGGCATAGCTGATTTGTGATTGACAGAACTAGGCATTCGATAGACATAGCTGATTTGTAATTGGACGAGCTGGGCATTCAATGGTCATAGCTGATCTGTGGTTGGCAGAGTTGGGCATTCAATGAATGGTTATAGCTGATCTGTGATTGGCAGTGTAGGGCATTTGACGGACATAGCTGATGTGACTGTTATATTTAAAATTATCTACAATATATAGTGATACATCAATAAACTAGTTCCAGATTCACAATAATTAGACAGAAGGCTATGAGTGCATCACTCCTTATATATTTGTATTATTATTATTAATAATAATAATAATAATAATAATAATTTATATTCCATATTCCAATAATATATTCCATGCTGTGTGATTTCTGAATGGGAGTTTGATCACCAAGGCAGGGTGGGTAGTACGCTCCCATGGAAGTTCCATTGTTTGGATACTTTCGGAATGGGAGACATTTTCCACGTACGGCTTTGAAACAACTATAACCAATCAGACCATAGCATGTCTCACGGTGTATAATTAACCTCTTAGATGGATGGCCAAGGAATTTTATAGGCGAGTGGGGATGGTGGTGGTGATGTGGTCGTCTCTGCGGGAATAAGACAGGGAGGAGGGTATATAATTACAGATGAATAATTGTAACTTTTCAGATGTGACCTCGGAAAAAATAACTCCATGGGGGAATCTGTGGCCAATCTAAAGTGGCTGACTTGTTTTGTTTTTGTGTGAGCGCATGAACACAAAGTGGTGTTGCACCAACACTGTTCACAATAACAACAAAGGGGAAACGTGCATCACTAAGCAGAACACTAAAATGCCTTCACAACCTTTGCATTTTTAAATGACTTTTTTTTTCACCAAAAGCCTCCATTTACAGAGGAGATTTACAAATGCCACTGAACCCCCAAAAGCAAAAGACAGACGAAAGTGCAGCTGCCATCATAGCCTGACAAGCCTCACAAATCAGCGTCAGAAGATTATCCTACTTAGTTTAGTAAGGGGGGGGGGGCTAATTGCCAGTGAAATTACGTCCAACAAAAGAAGGCAAAAAAGCCACCTACTGTCCAACGGGCGTGACGGGCATGACATGCGTGACAGGCGGCAGGTATTAATATCGGCGAGCAGCTTTAATCTGTGGTGTCATGGCCGCCCGCGAGCTGCTCTGATGGACACTAAATCTCCGGCCCTGAGGCCCACACATTCAGGGAGACACTCACACACACGCAGAGAGACGCTCACACACACACACACACCCAGAGAGAGGCTCACACACACACACACACACCCAGAGAGAGGCTCACACACACACACCCAGAGCGAGGCTCACACACACACACACACACACACACACACACACACACACACACACACACACACACACAAGGACCAGGGGACTGGGAACCAGGAAGCAGTCACGCCAACAGGTAAGCGCCAAATGATCAATGGCTGCCTCCCCACACCCACACACACACACACACACACATGCATACACACGTGCACACACACACACACATTCCTGTCCAAGAGAGATTAACCCACCTCCTTACCTATCAGCTGCCATTTCAACTCTTGCCATGACCACCATGACTGTATCAAGGCAATGAGACTGTCTGCCCGTGTGTGTGTGTGTGTGTGTGGCCAATTGGTAATAGCCAAATGATCAACAGCTTGCTCCACACACACACTCCTCTCCAAGACAGACTTATTCAGAGAGAAGCCACCATCTGAGTTTGACAAGGCATTACCAACCATGACCACCACCGACTGCATCCAGACACACACACACACACACTTCTCTCAGAATGCCTGGGATCTGGGCCAAATCTGTTCCAGTAATCTACCATCTAAGTAGATCACCATGGCTGCATTCAGACTATGAGACTGACTTTGTGTGTGTGTGTGTGTGTGTGTGTGTGTGTGTGTGTGTGTGTGTGTGTGTGTGACTGGTCTAGCCATGCTGAGTATAGGATGGGGAAGACAACTCTATCCCTGAGACTAATGGCTCCACACACACACACACACACACACACACGGCCAAGAAACCCAGGATCCCGTGATTCAGAGACTCCGCATGAAAGCACAGAAGAGACAAGACGCTCTGCATGTCTGTGGGTCAGTCTAGGCCAATCAACTGTGCAGCCAGCCCACCAGCAGACTACGATAGATGGGACACGACAGAAGCATCAAGGAAACTGTGACAGACAGATGTGACTTTTCCAGAAGCTTCTCTGGTGGAAAATGTGGTGGTGTGAAAGACAGGACAGCCTTTTTTTTAGAGGTTATGCATCATGATCCTGAGGCAAGAGAGTGAAATTCTCTTCTCTCGAGTGTGTAATCGATGCCGAGGTGTTTCACCGAGCCGTGGAGCTTTGAAGTTCCACCAGTGACTGATGACAGTGTCCCCTACAGGAAGACGGAGCAGAACATTGAGGGAACAGATGGAGGGCTCTTGTTCCCATGACGGCCCTTATGACCTCACCTTTCAGTTGGGTCTATTTTGGCAACCCACAGGCCTCTGCTTTCAGCACCTGGCTGTGTGCACACACACAAACACGCACACGCACACGCACACGCACACTTCTTTATTTGAGTCCACAATTTTAGCAGATGCATTAATTGCTCCGACATGTTTTAAATCTGTGACTCAGTCAGCAGTATTTACACAGCAGCACAACACCTCTTATGGGTAAACACACACACACACACACACACACACACACACACACACACACACACACACACACACACACACACACACACACACACACACACACACACACACACACACACACACACACACACACACACACACACATCTTATGGGTAAACACCACTACCAGTACTTCGCCAACTGTTTTGCTTTTTTTAATTTGGAGAATCCAACCATCCTGAGACCCCTAGTGACCATCTTATGCACATGACCCAAACTGGCAAATATGAATACAGGAAACTGACACTTGTAACCAGAACCAGAGATTTGCTGTCCAAGAGACTTCGCTAAACAGGCTTCTTCTAGGCAAAACAACAGCCTACCTCCAGGATGAACACATTCTTATTGCTTTCATCCATCATACCAATACGATCAGATAACATGTTTGCACTGCACAAGGAGAACAACTGTGGTTTAGCCAAACAAATGGTGTGGACTGACACTGTAGAAGGGAAGATAGATGGTACGTTTTCAGATATAATGTGCACAATCCTGTCGTGTCTGGAGATATATACGGTTCTTTGTAGAGGCTACAGCCATTCCGTGTATGGAGCATGGAGTCTATGACCTGGTCTTGTCCACGGTGAACACGGGATGAGGACTGAGACTCAGGGGGCCAGAGGGAGACACTAAGCTGGGATGGGAGCACCTGAAGTCTGGCTGTGACTGAGAGGATTTGGATCTCCTGGAGAATGATCCACTGAGAAGATGCAGGCTAGCTTTCCCTGCAGTCAAGTCCACACACACACACAAACACACACACACACACACACACACACACACACACACACACACACACACACACACACACACACACACCCTTTGTGTCTACAGCCTCAAAAAAGGCGAGCCATAATCCTGCTTGAGCCGTGTGTGCCAGGTGAGCTAGGTGCACTTT
>NC_045159.1:19373311-19385811 GCF_900700415.2 Clupea harengus | reverse complement strand
CAGGCAGGGTTGAAGGGGCTAAGGAGACTCGTGGGAGGCTTCCGTGGCGTCTCTACCAAACATGCTTCACTGCAGGGTGCTTTACGTCATGAGCGTGTGACAGGCTGTATTTCACACCAACAACACGGAGCCTGAGCCCAGTGTGAGCAGGTGGTGACCTCGGTGCTGTGGAGGTACACCGACACATCTGCACAACCTGCACGGAGCTGAAGCTAACAGCACTCACAGAGCGCGTCCCCAGCATCAGCATCATGGCTGCAGCTAACAGCACTCACAGAGCGCTCCCCCACATCAGCAGCTAACAGCACTCACAGAGCGCGTCCCCAGCATCAGCATCATGGCTGCAGCTAACAGCACTCACAGAGAGCTCCCCCCACATCAGCAGCTAACAGCACTCACAGAGCGCGTCCCCCACATCAGCATCATGGCCACAGAGCAAAGCCCACAGGCATAACATACACAACTGTGGTTACACGGCAACAAACACAACTGTGGTTACACGGCAACAAACACAACTGTGATTACACGGCAACAATGTTTCCTTTTCTTCCAGAACATGCATCGCTGAGCACTACCCTGCGCTGGACTGGCCAGAGCAAAGCTCCAAACAACATCACTGGGTTATGAACACAGCACATACTGGACACACTCACACTCACACACACATTGGCGCTGCCTAATGGTGGTGTATGTGTGTGTATCTCAGTCAAGTGGTCAAACTATCTGTGTGTGATGTCCAGAGAGTGATACATGGCCTTAATGAGGTTCTGGTCCTGCAGTGTAACCAGGAACAAGTTCAGTGCCCCAAGGAGAATGCCTCGCGGATGGTTTTGGAAACAGAGATAGAGGACAAATGTTCCAGGTTGTATCTGTTATTTGGTAAGGTAATCTCTCCAGCCTCTCTCTCTCTCGTGTGTTTGAAGTAACACGTGTCAACACAGATAAGACAGATGGAAAGATAAGAGAAACGGCACAGATAAAAATGCCTTTTGAAAACAAAGTTAGACAACACTGTACAATGTGTGTTTGCTGTAGTCTATACCAGTGTTTCTCAACCACTGGGCCAACTCGAACCACTGCCCAGGAATGCTTGGTGCTATTTATGTTGATAATAGATTGCAGCAACAGATTTAAATCATTATTTAAATCATTATTTTGACCTATTTGATTGCAGGTCTGAAGCAACACCTATTCTAATCAGGCCTAGCTGAGTGGTCTTGTTTGCATGTTTCCTCACTTGTTTTGAGTGCATGCTATCTTTAGGTTTTATTTACTTGCTTGTCTGCTGTGCACAAATAGGCCTAGGCCTACTGCAAATAAATTCCTTCCCACTCTTTTGGATAATAAATCCCTTTTGACTGAAAATGCTCTGTGTGGTTTTATGTTGTTTTCTGGTGCACAATACAATTTTGATAGTGCAATATCTAGAGTTAGATTTTCTTGTATTAATTTCTAGGCTCCCACCTGTAGCAGGTGCTGATGTTGCTCTTTGTGACACATAACAATCACTTATTAATTAGAATGGAATATAGATTAGCTAAAATAAGTGGGGTGTCTGTTGGGCCCCACCCTGTTACAAATACGAATAGGTGGGCCTTGGAGTAGAAAGGAGAACCTCTGGTCTATACCACAGTATTCATGCGTGTTTGCTGTAGTTTATGAAACATTTCTGTATTTTATTCATATTATTAATAATTATTATTATTATTATTATTATTTGGCAAAAAAAAATATTATTTGCCAATGCAAATAATAATTAGTTGCGGCTGTGACTATTATGACCATTGCAGAATCTTAAGTTATACATTTGTCTTGGCTGTAGCAGCAGCGCCTTAAAGTAAAGGTCACTTCCGAGCAGCGCAGCCATTAAAGGCAGTATAATGGACTTATATATAGAGGCGCTCCTGCCAGGTGAAATGAAAGACAGGCATGTCTTAAGGGGGGGGGGGGGGGGTCTGAGGGGGTGGGGGCGTTAAGTGAGGAGCTGTGAGCTGGCACCTGCAGGCTGCCTTTATGGAGGTGGGTACAGATCTGTTCTCAAGATCTAAGATCACGATAAAAATAAGCTGTGATCTCAAGATAGCGAGACCGAGAACAATAATAGCCTGCTGTGTATTCCCTATGTACTGCTGTAGCATGGGGAGACGTGTGTGCGTTAGGGTTCATTTGATGTCTCCTGAGCCTATTCCACATCATATAACCATGACGTTAGAACAGTATGCATCACATATATACATTAATTTATGCTTCAGGGAATCATGTATGTATGCATCACGTACATATGACGCATGTGTGCTGATATGTGTTATCCTCTGATACGTGTATGAATCCATCTGCTTGCTCCAGATTCTTTCTTCTCCTTTTCTCCTCCCGTTTCTATCTCGCTATCTAGTCCGCCCCTAGCAGATGGGTCGCCCCTTATGAGCTGGGTCCTGTTAAAAGGGAGTTAAAAGTTGCCTTACGACTTGAGACAATTTCGATTGTTATTGGTGCTATATGAATAGATAAAGAAAGAAAGTTCTGACAGAACCTTCGTAGCGTGAAGTGGCCCAACCTAACCATTGCTAACATTTGACCTTTGCCCTATTGCTCTGGATGAACAACTCCTTGAACTTAAGTCTGAAGAAACTGAGATGGAAACTGAGATGTTTGAAGTCGATGATTTTGAAGGAGAGAGAGATGTTTGAAGTCAATGATTTTTAAGGAGTGAGAGAGATGTTTAAAGTCACTAAAGTTGGAAGAGAGGAAGAGATTTGAAGACGCTGGTTTTGGAGGTTAGAGAGAAGTTTAAAGATACTGAGGTAACTAGAGAGAGATGTTTGATGATACTGAGGCAAGAGGAGAGAGATATTTGATATTTGGAGAGATGTTTGATGATACTGAGGCAAGAGGAGAGAGATATTTGGAGAGATGTTTATGTTTGGAGGCACTGAAGTAGACGGAGATGTTTAGACGTACTGGGGTAACTAGACACACATGTTGAGAGAGACTGGGGTAGATTTGTAGATACTAAGGTAGAGTACTGGGGTAAGTAAAGAGGTGTTTAGTGATACTGTGGTAAGTTACGGGGTGTTTGGAGCTCCTGTGGCGTATTTGGCATCTGTGATGGGAGTTAAGCATGGCTGACTGCTCACTGAGAGTGCAGGGCTGGACTCAAACAGGAGGCATTCCCTGGCAACGGCTGTCTGTGCTGACCACACAACTGGCACAGGTCAACAACACCGCGGCCAAACAGGACGGCCCACAAAGCAAACTCTAAACTCATCAAGTCGCCAGGAATCAGGTATCTTTTTCGATTGGGATGAGTATTTAAAAGTGTTTGTTAGCATTTATCTTAATATTTCCCTCGCACAAACTAAGATGAACCAAGCCCACAGTAAAAAGCTAATACTAATAAGAGTAATTTGCTAATGATAATAAGAAGATCAGGTCAAATACACATATGCCCCACGAACGCACTCTCACCTCTCTCTCTCACACACACACACACTTACACACGCAGTCCTCCCACGTATGCACCTGGAGCACTGCTCTGCATCCACACGTGTGGGCGTAGGACGGGGGGGGGGGGGCTGCCTCATCTCGATAAGCTCCAGTGACTGCAGGCTAATGCCATTAGAGTTAGAGAGAGAGAGAGAGAGAGAGAGAGAGGGAGGGCACAGCCAGATGTGCCAGGTCAACAGAACAAAGGGGCACAGAATGCCAGTGTGGAATTACTCATGGAATGTTACTGAGCATTCCGGAACTGTCCGTTAAAAAAGGCCCCAAAAAACATTGTGTTGTGGGTTCCCACCAAAAGCACGGCACAATGGAGACTACAGCAAGCCTAGCACTGCATCCACAGCCATCTTTCTGTTCCTTTCTCAAGGAGCCCTGTGGAGCCAAACCTCAGGCAAACTACTGCTTCAGCTAAATGTGAGCCCTTCACTGAGAACATTCTAGGATGTCTTAATCAGGCTAAATAAGGCTGATTCACCAGCGTGTTTAAATGCCTTGCTGCTGACTGTCCATGGGAGTGTGCTTTTGCGTCCTCCTGGACATCACCCATTAACACGCCTCCCGTGCGCAGGACGAGGCAAAAGCAAACATCCAGTCTGAGCGCAGGATTACTCTTACTGTCGACACGGGGCAGAGTCTGACGCAGGAATGTGGACACATGCCACACACACACACACACACACACACACACACACACACACACACACAAACATACACATACACACACAAACACAGCTATATACATATACAGACAAACACACACATATACACACACACACAGCTATATACATATACAGACAAACATACACATACACACAAACCACACACATACAGACCCATATACACACACATACATCAAATCATTGTCTGTGTGATTTCCCGTGGACCAATTGGCAGTGGTGTTCTTTAGTGTCAAAGGAAGGAAGGCAGGAGGATGCCCTAGTGTTTTGTCTATGGCCATGGGCTCAGGGGCTGTCTAAGAGGAGCTCTTACAGAGCTGTCCCCTGACGCACACTCCACCTTCAGGCTCTCCTCCTGACTCCAAACCCCCACAGTCTCCCACAGCACCCAACATACTCTAGACGGGCCAATTCCACAGAAATTACATGGAGTATAAATAATTAACATGTATTATTATTATACATGAACTATAACTGCTTGGATGAAGGGAAGAGGGGACACATTCTATTATGCATTGTTCAACCCTAGCTCGAAATGCAGTCATTATCCAGCGCTAATCCATACTAATTAACGCCTACAGCCCCTTAATGTATACCCTGTTGAGCAGCAGGATTGATCGGCGAGTGTTGAGTTGGATAGTGGAGAGTGGAGGTCTGTTGAGGAGTGTGGAAGTGACTTTAGCGCCGTGACAGATTCATCACGCTCAGTTTCTCATGCCAGAGTGGGTGACAACGCAGAGCGTTTGGAGCCCTGACATCCCACAGCTCAGGCGAGAGAGATGCTTACCATTACGACTGTGTGGATAAGGATCCGTTTGCATCCTATCTACTGCTGCTGTGTGTGTGTGTGTGTGTGTGTGTGTGTGTATGCGTATATATATATATATGTGTGTGTGTGTGTGTGTGTGTGTGTGTGTATGCGTATGTGTGTTTCATCCAGTACAGTGTCAATTGCTGCATATATTATTGTGTTTTCATTGCACTACCTTTAACTACAGTACAAATACCCAGCCCCGGGGTCTGCGTCATGGACTGATGCATGCTGGGTCCACGGAGCAGATGAGCTGCTGACTCCCACCTGGGTCTGGCATGGATCCAAAGCAGGAAGTGATGGATAAGACGCCCCCCCCCCCACCTCTAATATGTCATATAGACATGGCAACTATTCATGGTTCCTTGCGATGTGGAACACCTGCCCATGGACCTATAGGGGTAAGCCAGAGACTTGGTTCTGAGTAACTCCTACTTTCTGATTGGTTCAAATCTGAAGGCTTGCTGAGGAATTTCAGAAGGTAACATCTCTCTGGTGTCGCCCAGACTCATCATGGAGACTAGCTTTTTGGGGAAGCAACTCGCTAAATCTAAAATTAATTTCTGTTTTCTGCAGGGAGCTGACTGAGAAAAGGCCCATCAGTGTGTGCGTATATGTGTGTGTGTGTGTGTGTTATGCAGTGAGCTGACTGAGAAAAGGCCCCTCGGTGTGGGTTTCAGTGGGGATGTGAGTGCTGAATGGTGCCGTGGTTGTGTGGTTGTGTGGTGAAGGTCGTGTTATTGTGAGAGTATGAGTGTCGGTGCTACGGTAGCGAGGAGGAGAGCGCTCATGAGGGCACGAACCGCTCCATCATCCCTCTGTCTGCCTGCCCGCCTGTCTGCCTGCCCGCCTGTCTGCCCGCCTGCCACCAGGGACCTTGAGCTGGTGAAAGGAGAGGCTAAAGGAAACACTCACACCTACAATGCACCACTGTCTCTTGTCTGTAAGGGAGAGGGAAACAGAACACGCACACTTACACACATACAGGCACTCAAAATCACATACACAGACAGGACCAGGCAGTCAAAATCACATCGCATACGCACTCACAGAGATACATTCACTCACACACTTGCATGCGTGCACACACACACACACACACACACACACACACACACACGGACAGCACATTCATGCACTCAGTCACACAAATGCTTATATACACGCAGACACAAAAACACACACACAGTATCTCCTTTCATTGATTCCTTCACATGATAATTGTATTTCTCCCCAGACTGTATCAGCACTGTACGTCAAGATGGTAGGTGGCAAGTCCCCAATTAGCTCATCATTGCCCCCCTCCCCCCCAAACAAATGAGCACTTTATCTAATTTAGAGTCATGCCATGTAATTTATGAGCAGGCATTCCAGACAGGGAAAAATGGGCCTTTTATGGCTCTACGCTGTATAGGACTTAGTCATGTGAGACCAGACTCAAAGATGTGCAGCATTTTACATCACACACAGATACACACACACTCATTGACTCAGACACACACACACACACACTCACTCACACTGACAAATACACATACTCACATACAGACATTCACACACACACCACGTGACATTCCCAGTCCCATAGCTGATTTCCCGGACTTCTCTTGGCAGGTCTAGGCAAACAGAGAGACGTCTCTCTGGAGCTTTCTGTTCTCTTCTCTTCTCTTCGCTCTCTGATCCTTTGTGTACCCACAGAAGGAAAATGCGGGACTCCCTCTCTTCTCCCTTCTCCAGCTCTGAGCACCAGGCCAGAAGGAGAAAAAAAAAAAACCTCCTTTCACGGGCAAAACAGAGCAGATTTGTGCTCAGGCCAGCACGGCTGTCCCTGTCGTCCTGAGGTGGTGAAGACTGCTTGTGATGCTGCCATCTTTTGACACTCAGCCCCTAATCGGGCACTACTGCGCGTGTGGCAGAACACACAGCTTCGCCACTCACACTAGAAATAGAATCTCCACCAATAGAATTTTAATAATAATAATTGTAATTAAAATAGAGATGTACCGCTCAGAGGCAGTGTGTGTGTGTGCGTGCGTGCGTGTGCGAGTGTGTGTGTGTGTGTGAGAGTGTGTGTGTGTGTGCGCGAGTGTGTGTGTGTGTGCGAGTTTGTGTGTGTGTGTGTGTGTGTGTGTGTGAGAGAGTGTGTGTGTGTGTGTGTGTGTGTGTGTGTGTGTGAGAGTGTGTGTGTGTGTGTGTGCGAGTGTGTGTGTGTGTGTGTGAGAGAGTGTGTGTGTGTGCGAGTGTGTGTGTGTGTGTGCGAGTGTGTGTGTGCGAGTGTGTGTGTGTGTGTGTGAGAGAGTGTGTGTGTGTGTGCGAGTGTGTGTGTGTGTGTGTGTGTGTGCGAGTGTGTGTGTGTGTGTGTGCGAGTGTGTGTGTGTGTGTGTGTGTGTGTGTGTGTGTGCGAGTGTGTGTGTGTGTGTGTGTGTGTGTGTGTGTGTGTGTGTGTGTGTGTCTTCTCTCTGGGCCCAGATGAAGTGTTTTCCTGATCATCATGCCGACTGTCCTCCTAAAACAAAAGCGTGGGTCTTTCCTGTGTGTCTCTGACAGAATACCCCCTGGCCCTGCGCGAGCTCCGAGCAGCTCGTACTGATTAGGTCCCTGGAGAGAGATCCGGTAGCACCGGGTGTGGAAGACAAACCTCCACACAGTTCCGCAGGATGGGGGGGTGGGGGGGGGGGGGGGGGGGCAGTAGTGGAGGGGTAGGTGGTTACAGTGGGGGGGGGGGGGGGGGGGGGGGGGGGGTTGTTGGGGGATGCTGCCATACATGTGTTGTCAATTGAAGGTTTCTGTTCCTAACGCAATAATCATGGCCTATTTCACCATTCATTCCAGCCCAGTTGTGCACGCAAATGTGAGCCTGTCAGATACCACGGAGCCAATCACAGACGATTATAAGTCAGCCCGACTACACACAACAGAACGGGAGGTGCTGCCACCCTGGATACAGGACTCAGGAAAATCCCATGCCGTGATTGGCTGAGAAGAGTACCCCATCCTACAATTCACTCCCTTGATTAAATCGGAGGTTACAAGTCTTGGTGTTATTTTAGATTCAGATTTAAGTTTCAAGTCTCACATTAACAAGGTGACGAAAACATAATTTTTCCACCTTAAAAACATAGCTAAAGTCCTGCCATTTATAAATCAAAAAGATGCTGAAAAACTGATTCTCTGATTCAAATACTTGCCCTCAAGAACACTGCGATCATCGAATGCTGGTTTATTGGAGGTTCCCAGCAAAAGCCGTAAGAAAATCGGGGACGCAGCATTTGTCAATTACGCCCCAGTGATATGGAACATACTGCCTATAGACATCAGGGAAGCCAGCTCGCTTAACATCTTTAAAAGAAAACTAAAAACGTACCTCTTCACATTAGCCTTTAACTAGCTACCACTTTGCACTATATATATATATATATATATATAAATACTTTTAATTTAATTTAAATCTCTACTGGTTTTTTTGCACTATATCTGAGTTATGTTTCTTTGATGTCTATTTTTATGTGCATGTAATTTCTTTGTGCATATTATGTATTTGCTGTAAAGCACTTTGAGCTGCATTCTTTTGCATGAAAGGTGCTATATAAATAAAGTTTTATTATTATTATTATTACAAATACACGACTGGAAAGGAAAGGAACTGATCCGGGTTGGATTTGGGATTCAGAAATGAGACGAAGGTAATGAACTCATGGCAGCATCTTCTCTCAGGCATGTGTATCTGTGTGTGGCGTGTGTATCTGTGTGTGGCGTGTGTATCTGTGTGTGGCGTGTGTATCTATGTGTGGCATGTGTATCTGTGTGAGGGTCCAGTCTACAGACATGTATATCTGTGTGAGGGTCCAACCTACAGTTGGAACTGCTGGCATCATACATGGCTACTTGGGCATAGGCCAGACAACAGCTGAATCTGGGTTGAATCTGTGTGTGTGTGCAAATTACACTGTTTAAATGGCTGCGGGCTCCTGCCCCTCAATGGTGCCAAGCACTCACACTTTGTTCTTCTGAGTCGTAAAGCTCAGACGAGACAATAGGCCCTGAAACGGCATCAATAGCCCCTGAAACGGGATCAATAGCCACTGACACGGCATCTGCCCCCTCCACACTCCTAAAGCTACACTAAGGGTCGAGGGTGATGGGGGGGGGGGGGGGGCTTTATCATGGTGTTGGTCCGGGGGACTCTCTGCCCCTGGGTAAGGGGGGGTGGCGGGGCGGTGATGTCAGAGCTGAGGCAGCATGGAGGGGGATGGGGTACTCCGATGGCACCGTCATCTCATTCATTCACAGGCCGCAGAGAGGGGGATGGGGTACCCCGATGGCACCGTCATCTCATTCATTCATTCACAGGCTAATGCTGAGGGTTTGACATCGCAGCACTGAGGAACACTGCCACAAGGCAGCCATCATGGGGTCACACAGCATAGCATGCTGGGAGCTGATGGGCACCAACATAGGTCTAGTATAGGCACACACACACACACACACACACACACACACACACACACACACACACACACACACACATGCGCATGCGCGCACACACACACACGCACCTCAGAGTCATATCTCAAATAGCTAATGGCTCAAGACACATTGGGCCCTAATCTGGCTCTGAAATTGCGGACTCACTCCAGACCAGCACTGCGCGTCTGGCAGCTGATATCCAGGAAAGGCCTCTGAACTAAGATGGAGGCTGGAGATGAACGTGTGGAGGCAGAGGGTGTTTTTGTAGGTTGGGGTGGGGTGTGGTGGGGTGGCGGTGTTTTGTTCAGGGTCAATGGTGAATGAAAGCTCTGTCTTTGTTCTGCTCTTGTGGAGTGTGAGTAATGGAGGCGAGCCTGAGGCCATGTGCGTTATCGAGTCCATTCTGGCCGATAACGCACATCAACAAGCAAATAAAGCGCCTCACGGTGTTGTTTTCAACGCCCCGCACACGCTTTAACCTTTCCATTATCATGTTAGCGATGACATTAAAACTCCACACACACACACACACACACACACAGGGCTGCTCTGTCCAGGGGTGCTTGTTTTAACTGATAGGCTTAACTGATCATGATGTGCCCCTGTTGAAGACTGCTTGTGCTCCCCAGAGTCAAATCTCTTCCCGTGTGCCTGCATGAGTGAAGTTTCAGACTCTTGGAGCGTGGGTAATGACTTTCTAAAGAGACCCAGAGCAGGGTAAGTGGTTGGGAAGAGTCCCTGAACAAAATGTGCTCTCACTGGCAGCTGTATGTGATTTGAAACAACATCTTTCTAAACAGGACAGTTAAGCCTGGCAGCACTGCCAAAACGCACTCAGCGCCTGCTGCTCTGTGTTCCAATGTCTGCCATGAAATGGTTTGTGCAGTGAAGTAACTCAGCGCATAACCACTGGGTTACAGCTTGATTGTACTCACTGCAACTCGCCACAGACTATTCTTACAAGATCATCAATCCTAAGGTAAAATATAGCGGTCATTGTGTTCGCGTTTTAACACATCTGGACGATTTAGCATTACAGACGCACTGAAGGCTGGTGCGGCCGGAAAGCGAGTGCACTGCCGAAATCTGCGTGTCATTTACTAGCCCGGCTCATCATTTAGGTTCAGTTACCGGCGAGGCAGCGAGGACATGTCTGTCAGCAGGGGAGGGCAGAGACCGTGCGAATGTTCGATAGCCTGACACCTCTTGCCTCGCCCATCTCCTTCCTCGCGAGGAACAAGTAGTAACGTACACTTCGGAGAAAGGAAAGTGCGAAACGCCGGTCGTATTGCCAATGCACTGTATTTGCACCGCTGGTGAGGAACGCGGATGAATCAGTGCCAAAGTAAGACATCAACCTCCATTAGAAACCCCTGCGCCAAAGCAAATGTTTTGTCAAAGCTTAAATGTACACCTATATGAAACAAATATGATGTGGAAACGTTTGAGTTTAACTTACACTCTCAACACTGCGCACACCACGGGCAATACAACCTTAACTCTAACAATGACAGCACAGTTTGCATAAATTAAGCAGAAGCCTAATGCTGCCGCTCTTTGTGGGCTGTGTAAGATGGATGTATTAACTTTTCGAAATTACAAGAATACCTGTGAATACGCCTTCTCCTGAAACGTGACCTACTGCTTAGTTTGTACCGTTTTAGTGTTTCGTTTCCCTATCTCGCTGTCTGGGATGCTGCACCGTCTCCCGAAAGGATGCACGTGCCTGAGCGAGCGGCCCTCTCTGTGCATCCATCTGCGCACCATCCACCAAACTCGACAAGCATCAAAAGAAGTGTCGGACGCCGCCGAAACCATGACAGTTCATTAACTCACCAGTCCGTTGAAGATGTCTCCGAGATCACATCGCTGTAGGCAGTGAGAAGGACCTGTCTATTCTCGGTCAGGTTGACAGCCATTCTTCTGGATAATCCACCCCGGTGCACAGTAAGGCAAGGCAGAGGAGGAGAGACTGCAGATTGCCGAGAGAGAGGCAGAGATACCGAGCACTGGAACAAAGAGACGCGGCGCAGCAGTGCGCTCCGCTCCGGTCAGAAAGGCTGCGTGGTCCTAGTGCGCACAATTCAACGGCCAATGTTAACCCTGCATCCTCCTCTCCCTGCTCTACTGTTTTCGGCGTTTCACGTCAGCCACCTTCAGTTCAACATGCGAAACTGTATGTGTTGTCACTGTGGTAAATAGACACACGGTTATTAGACCTTTGCTGTGATTGTCTATGAATAAGTTCGTGTTGTTGTGGAACAGAAGATGTTCAAATCAGGGCTGGATCCTTTCCACAACCAGCTAAAATACGGGCTGCTATATCAACCCAACTAACCTCACTCTCTAGGTATCATGTAAAACATGTATCAATAAAACATATTAAATGGCACAATTCTGAGAACAACTCAAAACAAAACTTTTTGTATTATATATTCCCATAAATGTAGAATTAAGAATAAAACTGACCCACATCTGTAAGGTCTGTGCCCAAAAAAAGGGTTATTTGCTGTGTGTTCCCCAAAACATTAGCTGGGTCCAATCTGGCCATAGTCCACCAGTGTCAGTCAGCAAACATCCCCTCCTGAATGTGTGGTGGCACCTGGTCTGCTGGAAAAACACCCAGGCAGCAGTTTATCTAGTCTAATTCATCTATCTATTTAGCTAAGGTTTAGAATCTCTTCCTAGACACCAAAGGCATCAATTAATATATGTTACCAATGGATGCCGTGAAATATAAACATATTCATGTTCACTGGACATTGTTCAGACATGCTGCTGCAGTATTATCAGATTATCAGCGAATGGCTATGGCAATGGGAAAGGCAATCATCTTTGTCATCGGAACTCGCTCAGTGATGGGTTTGGCTGGATTTGATTGGACCTCGCTCAGTGATGGGTTCGGCTAGATTTGATTGGATTTTAGAAAACCTGTCTGTACTCTGTGTTTTGTTTTGATAAAAAAAAAGAGGTGTTGCTGGATCCTTTCATTTCCGTGTGGTTGCTCCCACATAAAGTTCCAGGCCATTACCCGCACGCAAACA
>NC_045159.1:19260811-19368311 GCF_900700415.2 Clupea harengus | reverse complement strand
TAGGCCAAATGCATTCATTACTGAACTCCCCAAACCCTCAGCACTGCGGAGTCTGAGCACAAGAGGGCCACCCCAAGAGTGTTCCGTCACATCACTGAGCTCCTGTCCGCTGTCACGGTCCTGGCGGGGAAGGGTGGAGTGTGTCACTGTGTGATTTATGCCCTAAGCCCCGGAGGCCATGAGGAAGATTTGCTCTGTGTTTTAAAGAGGACTCGTTCCTCCGTCATCACTCCACTTTACTGCTGGTGGTGGTGGTCATGTTGTCATGCTCAAGTAAAACATCAGTAGTTAGTGACCCTGAAGACCAATATCCAGGTTACCTGTAGACCAACGTAAAAGGGTTCAAATCAAGACAAAACAAGGGAAGACCAGGGACTTGACATCGGAAATCATCTTTCCCGTTTCATAAAACAGTTTCATTACTTTCATCAGAACTTTTTTTTAATTAAAAGCCAGGCCTAGCAAGAGTGCAGTATACCTGAAGAAATCTCAGATAAAACAAAACGACTACGGTCTTGGCATGCCAAAGAGATTGTAAACAAAGTCTTGTGTTCTATGTTTGAAACGTTTGCACAAATGTCCATCTCCAATAAAAGGTAGGATAATCAGGTAAATATTTAGCAATTAATAGGATAAACTTTAAATACAAAAAAGGCAACATCTTGGGAAGCACGACAAATGTATTTCATCAAGTACTACTGAGGAATTTTGATGCCATCTGGAAAGAAAATAATTGTACAGCTTCTCAAGAGCCAAAAAAAAGGCTTCGGAAACAGATCACGCCGAACAACCGATGCTCGTCACAGAAGATTTAATAACGGAAATACCCTAAGTCACTCGACCCGCAATTAAAATTCTAATTGAGGTGTGAAATAAATAGAGGAGGACACTAAAACACTGAGGTGAAACAAACAAAAATAACAACCATACAGTTCAGGAGGCCCGGAGAGAGAGAGAGAGAGAGAGGAATCAGGAGACCCAAAGTTAGACAACGAGACCGACAGGCATTACAGTAGCTGGGCAGACCGCTCCCGCCCGGAGGGGACTGAAAGACACTGAATCAGATGATAAATTAAAAGAAGGAAAAAGAACAAAAAAATATTTCTGGAGTAAAATGGCACACATCTTTAGTTTGTACACACACACATGCACAGGTGCTGTACAAACACACACAGAGGGGTTGTGTACACACACACACACACAGAGGGGTTGTGTACACACACACAGACACACGCACAGATGCACGGACACACACGCACAGACACACACAGGTGTTCAGGCACAACGGCTTTAGAGTCCTTTCTCAGCACCAGTACAGCTCAGGAGAAGGTGTTTCCCTTCCCACATGCTGAGTAAGAGAATTCAGTAGGAATATTACTCGCCACAGAACTACACACACACCCATCGGCTGGTAAAAAACAACACAAATACTGTTTGAAAATGACAACGAAACTCTGGTTCTGCTCAAGATAAAAAAAATAACGTTGCGTTAATGGAATATGGAACATTGTTTGAGTCAGACGCGTGATCCCTTGATAGACGAATGTAATGCAGAAAACTCTCATCCTGGAGTGCACCAAGTTCTTACAGGCCAGGTATCGCCTCAGACTGGGTTTTCATTCAGATGTGGAGCATGATGTCAAACTCAGGCAGGGTGACCCCCCCCCCCAAAAAAGAGGGGGCCATGTTGGTGTGCATGACAGACATTGTGTCTTTGTTCACATACAGCATCTGAGTGGAAAGTGTGGAGAGTACAGGAGTGATTGTGTTCGGGGTTTTGGTTGTTTGGTTTGTTTGTTTGTTTGTCTAACTCAGAAGAGGGTTGCTGACAGAGTTACATTGGCTGTGGGGTGGGGAGTCCGGCAACATGAGTGAAATGAAGGATCCCATAGTATCTGGCTCCCCATTGGCCAGGGCTCTATGGTCATCATGAGCATTTGGGTCCCCATTGGCCAGTGCCATATGATAATCTTGATCATCTTGATCATCTGGATCCCCATTGGCCAGTGCTCTGTCATAAGCCTGAGCATCTGGCTCCCCATTGGTTAGCTTTCTATGGCCGTTTTCAGCATCTGAATCCCCATTGGCTAGCACTCTGCGATACCTCTGAACATCTTGTACCCTATTGGCCAGCTGTGTGTTGTTGTCCCCTTTGCCATTTTGCTGTTTGCTGGGCACCTCTGCACGGCTCTTCCCACTGTCCTCTTCTCCCAGTGTCACATCCGCACCTCCGATTTCAACCACGCCCAGTGAGCTCCCCACTCCTGCTCCATCACCCTGCTCCTCCGCACTGGGAGAGCCTCCAGCCCTACAGGGGGCGCCACTGGAGACGGCCCCTGGATGTGGGAGAGTGTCCATGGGCTCCGAGGTGTCTGGGCTCTTGCTGGCCACACGGCGGTTCTCCCTGAGGAGCGCACGGACCCGGCGCGGCAGGCTGAGGTCGGCTGGCTGGTCCTGGAACAGCGGGAAGCGGAACACGCCGCCGTTTGCCTTCAGAGGAAGCCCGTCTGCATTGAGCCGGGGTTGCTTAGCAACAGGAGTCCGCAGGGCGTCGTCTTCGGCGTCATGCTGCTGTGATATTACTTCGCCATCCCTGGCAGGCCGGTTGGCTGCACCCCAATTGCTGAGATTGAGAGGCTGAACCTGCTCCTCCTGGGGTCTGACTGCTACCACTGTGGGAGGAGGAGGAGGAAGAGGAGGAGATGAGGTGGGAGAGCCAGAAGGCAAAGTGAAGAGCGAAGAGGACGGGGAAGGGGGTAGAGGGGTTCCAGGCGTTGCCCGCGGAAACTCCAGGTCCTGCGCCAGCGCCTCCGACAGCCTCTTGGTGAAGGAGTGCCTGTGCTCGGAGCCCAGGCTGCTGCGCATCAGCTGCCGCACCCGCAGGCTGCAGTCCAGCTCCAGCGGAATGATCCGGAGAGGAGGCAGCGGAGACCGCGACCGCACCGCTCCTTCACCCCCACCCCCCGGAGTTCCCTGCTCCTCTGATGGTACACATCCGGAGCATTGGTGCTGGGGAAGGGGGTGAGGGTCCTTAGGCGGCCCAGTCGGGGTGGAGGTGACCGGGCTGCCTGAAGCAGAGTGCCTGGCCTGCTGCTGACCCACCGGGGACAGGTGGAGGCTGGGTACGGGGGTGGAGTTGAGACGAGCGGCCGTTGCCATGGCGCCCAAGCCCAGACGGGTCCTGAACAGGTCCAGTGGGCACAGGCCTTTAGTGGGGCTGAACACGGCAGGAGAAGCGCTGATGCCAAAACCACCGGCGCAAACGACAACGGCTGCCGCAGCAGTGGGAGACACCTGGCAGAGACCACTGGACTTGGGCAGGGGGGGCACTTGTTCATTGGGTGATACTTGGGAGAGACCACTGGACCTGGGTGTGGGGAGGACCAGATCCTGAGGCTCCGACTTCACCTCCTCTGGTTTGAAGGGGTTGGCAGGAGGAGGAGTGGTTGTGGATGAGGAGGAGATGGGGGTGTGGACCTGAGCTTGGCGGGGGGTGCTGTTGTTCTGCTCGTGAAGAACAGGGGGAGGAAGGAGGGCAAGAGGAGCCTGAGGAGGAGGCAGCGCCCCCTGGCTGAGCGGTGGTTTGGTCTGGAGGGGGGGCCGGCCCTGGTTTGCCCTGGCTGCCATGACTTTCCTCCGGCCTGGGGGTCGTCCTCTTCCCCTACGCACCACCACACCATCCACAGACACTGCCTGCTGAGACAGCGAGAAAGGGACCAGCAAATCCACCTTATCAAACCCACATTAACAATGCAGCAGGAGACTGAAAATAGGACCATACAGTCATTGTAATGTACAGTTAAAAAACATACAGTACATCAGCAAAATACTTTAACTATTAAAAATATTTAAATATGTCAAAGACAGCTATGTCAAGCAAAATCTGAAGTTTTTTTTTACTGGTACAATATTCTAAATTCAACAAGTACAACTGTTTTCCTAACTAGAGAACAGGATTAACATGCTCATGAAATCTCAACATTCCCCCCTAGTGGTGTGGAGGGAGACTGCACTCAGACCACAGCAGACTTGAGCCCTCATTCATGCCTCTTATTTATCCTATTTATCTAGTGCCCATGTATTTGAAGAGACCGATACAGACAGTAGTAGAGTGCAGAAGAAGAGTGAAAGCAAGGACTGACACTCACTGGAGAGGCGAGTTGGTTTCTCTTCTCTCTCTGCAGGTGGAGGGGAGGCCTTCCCCTCATGGGCTTCATGGGGATCACGGGCTCCAGGGCCTTCGTGGGTTTGAAGCCGCTGTTCATGAACTGCTCATAGGGCAGCATCAACCTGGGAAGAGGGGCAGATACAGGAGCATTCAGTCGGTGGGTGATGAGCTTTTGCGTCACACTACAACTACACTTCCACTGCAGTCATTCATTAAGCAGGCCCTGGTCCTAATTCACTCACGGTAGAACACAGCTACACTTTCTTCCAGGTGTTTTCGATAGCCTGTCTCCACCTGCCTGTCTATACAGAGTAGGGGCACCAGTACGACATGAGTATCTTAGTCACATTGACAAACAGCAGTTGTGACCGTCTTGCGAAATGTGTACTGACTACACATTCCTGCGTGACACGGAACAGCACAGAGATAAAGCGCCTCTTTCTCAGCTGGAAAAAAAGCTTCTCTTAGAGTTCCAATATGAAGCGTCTCATATTGTTGTGCTCCCTGTGAAAAGGGATTTTGATTCTAAATGACGACGTGAATGCCCCTTCTACTGAGTGAGTTTTGTCTCATACAGCTAATCGCATTACACAGCCGAGGTTACCATGGCGACACATGACTGAAATTCCTGTTTGGTGCAAGCCTACAGCCTCTCAGGCTTGCTGTAGGTAGGTAGCGTGTTATTTAAAAGACAAATGCAGGTGGGACAAATCTAGCCACCTGGCAGCCAATGAGGACACCAGTGTGGTACACACACACACACACACACACACACACACACACACACACACACACACACACACACACACACACACACACACACACACACTAGTCCCTCCGTGCGGTTTCACCATCTCAGTGAGGGAAGAATGCGCTTTAAGGAACACTAGGTAACATAAATCACAGGCTTGACTGCATTACACCATGAAGGCCTCAAAGTTGGCCTCAAATGGCCTGGCCTAGGAGTGCCTTTGATTTTAGTGCTCCTGAAACAGCATTGTTGATTGGCTGGAATAGTATTGTCTGTTTCCTGTTTACAGAGCCGGGATTGTTCACAAACAGTAGGAACAGAGTTCTTTGGAGCTAGGGGGACCAAGAGGCAAAATGACCTGCATTTGACAAAAAGTGTTATTTAATTAAAGTGAGGTATTTAAATAAAGGCTGCACCTTTGATTACCTCCACCAGTGGAATTGAAAACATTGAGGAAAATAGACATTAGTATAGTTCTATATAACTGATGTATAGGACATTAGTACAGTTCTACATGACTGATGTGTAGGGTAGGGAGCAATCACTCTCCATGTCAGTGTTTCCGTAAGGGAACCTGTCCTGGTGACATTAGTATAGTTCTATCCACACTCTCTTCTCGTGGTGACATTAGTATAGTTCTATCCACACTCTCTTCTCGTGGTGACATTAGTATAGTTCTATCCTCACTCACTTCTCGTAGTGCCTCGTGGTGACATTAGTATAGTTATATCCTCACTCACTTCTCATGGTGACATTAGTATAGTTCTATATAACTGATGTATAGGATATTAGTATAGTTCTATCCACACTCACTTCTGGTAGTGCCTCGTGGTGACATTAGTATAGTTCTATCCTCACTCACTTCTCGTAGTGCCTCGTGGTGACATTAGTATAGTTCTATCCTCACTCACTTCTCGTAGTGCCTCGTGGTGACATTAGTATAGTTCTATCCGCACTCACTTCTCGTAGTGCCTCGTGGTGACATTAGTATAGTTCTATCCTCACTCACTTCTCGTGGTGACATTAGTATAGTTCTATCCTCACTCACTTCTCGTAGTGCCTCGTGGTGACATTAGTATAGTTCTATCCTCACTCACTTCTCGTAGTGCCTCGTGGTGACATTAGTATAGTTATATCCTCACTCACTTCTCATGGTGACATTAGTATAGTTCTATATAACTGATGTATAGGATATTAGTATAGTTCTATCCACACTCACTTCTCGTAGTGCCTCGTGGTGACATTAGTATAGTTCTATCCTCACTCTTCTCGTAGTGCCTCGTGGTGACATTAGTATAGTTCTATCCTCACTCACTTCTCGTGGTGACATTAGTATAGTTCTATCCTCACTCTTCTCGTAGTGCCTCGTGGTGACATTAGTATAGTTCTATCCTCACTCACTTCTCGTGGTGACATTAGTATAGTTCTATCCTCACTCACTTCTCGTAGTGCCTCGTGGTGACATTAGTATAGTTCTATCCTCACTCACTTCTCGTAGTGCCTCCTGGTGCAGGTGGCGGCGCTGGTGCTGCCTGGACTTCCTCCCAGCTCGTTGTACACCGTCTTCCAATGCCGCCTGGTTGTGACCTGCACACACACACACACACACACTCAGTCAACACACTCACTGTAACACACTCTCTAACTCCATGAGACGCACAGGCACAGCTGGCCTCACAGAGCCAGATGAGCAGGTGGCCGATTCTGTAGCTATTTTGCGGTGTGTGTGGTGTCAGTTTGCAGTGTGTGTGTGTGTGTGTGTGTGTGTCTCATTTTGCTGACTCACATTTTCGTAGCCTCCCAGCCTCTTGACCACGGAATACATAAGGAAGAGGTCAACTGTAGAGTAGAAGACAGAGTAACCCATGTTTTAAATAAATCAAATGTACAATATGTTTTAAAAGCATTTGTTGTGTTGTGTATGTCTATGGCATTGCTTTGTTACAAAGTTATGCCAGTAAGGTTAAAACAAGCATAACTTAAACATCAGTACGTGAAATACATACATTAAATAGAATATGAACCGTAGGAGGGATGTCAACAGGAGACTAACGATCCAGCACTCATTAACTCTTGAACTTTGAGTCAACATCAGTGAACACCCTGAACCCCCCATACAACTGCGACAGGACCACATCGGCGCCTATTTCATTTTGGTGGAAGAGTAACCACTATACTGCAGACAGACAGTAATATTTAGGGTGGAAGAGTAACTCCCCTATGCTACAACAAGACAGGGGAACACAAGGGACTTTACAAGGTGTTGGTGGAAACAATTAGCATGTGCACTTGGTGTGACATTTCTAACCCAACCGCAGGAGGAGGGGCTCGACATAACTATGCTGAACCAAAGACAACATGTGTGCCTTCATTCCACAGTTTAGCTTTTGTTTAACAGAAGATCTAACAATCCTGTTACAGATTGGAAATAACTTGTGCCCCACCCTTGTGCACTATGGCCATGATATGACGTAGTCACGTGCTGCTGCCCTGTCAGTCTCGTACTCACCACCTGAAAGCGCAGTTTCTCCAGGCCCTCCACAGACAAATTACAAACCCTCACTCTCTCTCCCCTCTTATAACCTTTAACCTTGACGCTACGTGATCACTGGGCCCCCAGTCCCCTGACAGCGCAACCATGAGCTTCCTGAAGCCTCTCCCCCCGCCCCCCCCATCCAGTACACATGACAAGGCACTCACTCTTCTTGAAGCCCAGGTTGGGCACCTTGCTGATGGGGGAGCCGCGTCGTTCCATGAAGCTGAAGAGCTGATCCAGGAATAGCTGCTCCTCGGGGTGGTGCAGCCAGCCGCCGGCCCACTGCTGCTCCGCACTGCCCAGAACGTTCTCCTGCACAGAGGAGACAAGGGGGATATATATATATACATTTACTGTATACACACACACACACACACACACACACACACACACTATGCACATGTTACTCTGAAGTCTGGTGAATGAGTGTGTGTGTGTGTGTATGTGTGACTTCATAGTGAGCTAGCTACAAGGGATACATTCATATCCCTAACATCTCCCTAACATATGAATGTATGAATTCATCTGCCATGTTCTGACTCTCCTTCCCCTTCCCCTCCCCCTCCATTTTCTTTCTGTTGCCTTTCTACTTGTTCCAGGGGAGGGGGGGGCAGACAGGCTCTGGAATGCACCTTGAGACAATGTTATTGTTTTGGCGCTGTTTAATGAAATCACATTGAATTGTCTAACATACACCACAATGTTTGCTACTCAGAACATTATCCTGTGCAGAGGAGACAGGAGGCATATGCTGACTACATCACCACACTGACATGTACTATGCACTGCCAAGCACATACTCCTACTGTTAGTCCAGAGACAAATGATGGGAGACATGGAAACACACAGCTTGTGTGGACTATACTGTTGTCATGCTAAATCAAAAGGATCATTATACGATCTTAAAATATAGCTGAAAAAATGAATTCTGTGATGAACTGACATCTTATTAAAAAAAGACACATATTACATTGTAATAAGTTGTTCTACTAAACAGATGAAAGGAAGCAATGTGATGTTGATTAAGAGGACTGCCATCAACAGTATGCTTCTTACACTCATCCGTTCTATCCATGACTCTGACGGCTGGGTGTTCGGCTGCTCCTGGACTTTGCCAAATCTGCCTTTGCGCTTGCGAGGCCTTCCTTTCAAACAGATGGAAGGGTATCCTGAGGTACATAGAGAGAGAGAGAGAGAGAGAGAGAGAGATTAAGCAACACAAAAATGTCTTGAATGTCAAAAATGTTTTGTAAAAGAAATCAACAACAACTTTTTCATCTTCTGCAGACCCTGCAGTTTTCTTATGGCTATGGGTAAGCTATCTGCTAACAGTGTTGCAGATACGGCCCTGATGTAACCCTTATCTGGCGCTGCTGTGGCCCTTCTGTGGCGTGGCTGTGGTGCCGTCCTGACTCACCGAGCTGCGTGAGGATGCTGGCGTTGGAGTCGAGCGTGGGGTGGGTGAAGGTGTCCCGGCAGTAGAGCACGCGCGTGTCCTGCTGCACCATGCGGATCTCCTCCAGCGTCTTCAGGTGGGGGTCCTGCAGCTGCGGCCAGCCGCCCAACTCCTGAACGCGCTTCTCTAGGGAGCGGTAGCGACAGTACTGGGGGTAGCTCAGCACCCGCACACTCACACCCTCATCCTCATCTGGACAGAGAACAGAAGGGGAGACCGGGGGGAGATAGAGAGAACGAGGGAGAGAGAGCAAGAGTAAGAATAGTACCCAGGTATTTTTCATCCCTAGCAGCTCCACCTTAGTTCAAATTTCTGAGGATAAAACACAAACAGACACCCATGACAGAACTGGTTTCACCACAAGCCGTCAAGAGAACACCCAAGTGATGGTCATTACCAGATTACTGAATAACTTGTTGCGCAAGAACGAAACTAGTTCACTGGTTCAATACATGTTTGTTTGCTTATATTTGAGGTTAACAAAACAAACAAATTGCCATGAATAAGTGAACCAACAACAATCTGTCAATACGATATTGATCAATATTTCGTGAACACAGACATTCTTTTTTTATTTTATTTCCAGGTAACATTGGTGTTCACTCTCTAATGTCATTATGGCTAAACATCTCACCGACCACACTGAAGTCAAGCTTTTAAACAGGAAACTCCAAAGTGACATTTTTACTGGGCCAAAAGCCATTCTGGAGTACTGACAGACCAACCTGATTCATCCACATGCACGGGTCAGTAACATTTATTTCAAATGAAGAAACCTACTATGACACACACACACGGCAGAGACAAAGAGGCATATAGACGCATGTACCTTGTGTGTTCATTTTTGGTTGTTCCGATTCTGTAGAAGAGGAAGTGGTTTTACACATGCAGTCTCCATTCACACCGCCTCTTCTCCACACGGGGGGCTCTGTGCAGGCCCACTTGGCCAGGTCTTCCACCCGAACCACGATCCGCTTGGACACCGCCAGCACTTCGTCCTGACAAACAAGCAACACACGGATCGGATCATCAGTGGTTGCCTCGACTGTAAACGGTTTTTAAGGTTTTTAATGAACGGAGCCAAGCGAGCGGGAGCCACCAGCTCTAAACGCATAAAGAACTGTGTAAATATGATGATTCTTCTTCTTCAACCAACGACAGTGTATTTGGCTTTGATGTGAAAATCTACATATATCAAACTAGGTTATGAGTGTGGAGACAGTTCTGTCATCTCGCAACTAAGACACAAGGGGAGCGTGCTTCAAATGAAACCTCTCCTCTCTAACCAGGGTTATATGATATCATATACACACCCGCCAGTCAAAATGTAAATATTACAAAATGAAATAATATTAATGGGACATTTCGTACATTCCTCGTCACCTCTCAATGTCATCCTTAAAATCTACCCAATTCTAATTTTGTTGTAAGGTCAGTTTGAGCATGTGCCAACAAGTCATGAAACATAACACATAAACCTCTTTATCAGATACTATGCTGTGCGAGGTTGTTGAGCAACACTAGCTCAAGTTTCCCCTTCAGAAGGAAGTGTCTTATCGCCCATACGAGTCGCAGTAGCATTAGTTCCAGACTAGCGTGAGTTAGACTAGCATGGCAGTTGTGACTAGCAACAATAAAACACGAGAGTGAGAGTGTGCATGTGTGTGAGCGTGTGCATGCACGTGTGTGTTTGAACGTGTGTTTTTCTTCCACAGTGACATGTTGAAGCATATTGATACAACCACATTCTACTCTAACTATTCTACTGTTATTTGTATCATCTGATTCTGTAACATACCCCTGGATGTGTACTCCGTCTGTCTCACTGAGATCTGAACGACTAGCATCTGAACCCCTTCCCCAGATAGCCTTCCTTCCCGCTATCACCTTTTGTCCTATTTTCTCACACCCCCACACACACAGGTGAACCCCCTCACCCCACTGTCTCCCCTTCCTGCCACTACCTATAGGGTGAGGTCTCACACACCACCACCCCCCCCCCCCCCCCCCGTGAATGGTATAAATGCCAACACATTATGCAATCAGGTAGGCCATTCTCTGAGCAACACGCTTAGAGTGGGTCTCCCCGCTGAAATCAACCCCATAAATCCTGAATGCGTCTTCCGGTCCGTTCTTCAAGTTGGGCGTGTTCATTAGATTTTATCAATACTGATTCTCCCCCCATACTATTGTATGTGAGATGTTCATTTGAACAAGTACATGCGTTCAAGAATTCGGAATCCCAAGGTCCCCCAACACCTCACATCCATTCAGAGGAGAAGGTTACCCCCCCCCCTCCCTGCCTAACGGGAGTGAGGAAAAACAACTGGCAACACCACATCGCGACCAGAACCTCCCTGTTTCTGTGTGTCCTTGGGCTTTTTGGCCTCCTGGAGCTGTGGGTTCATGCATCAAGGTGATGGACTGTCCTCCCCCAGAGATACACACTCACACTAAAGGGAAGGACTATTGACATTCGTATGGCCACAAGGGATACATGGCCCTTGGACATCCGTACACTTCAACCTGCCATCCACGTGCTTGGAAGACCACTCTGGAAACGGTTCCTGATTCAGCACTTCTTGTCACGGTAGAGACTGCCCACCCAGAACACTAACACACATGGCAGAAGGAATCTCCATATGGGTGGTGGTTGTTTACATGGTTATTCTTGTGTGAGCATAGAAATGCTCCTATGGGGGACTGATGGAACTGCATATTGATGTTTTCCTACTCTGATTGGTTGTTGCATGGTGGTTCTTGTGTGAGCATAGAAATGCTCATATGGGGGACTGATAGAACCGCATATAACTATTCTACTGTTCTACTACCTGACTGAATGGTATAAATGCCAACACATTATGCAATCAGGTAGGCCATTCTCTGAGCAACACGTCAGTGGGTCTCCAGGCTGAAATAAACTCCAGAAATCCTGACTGCGTCTTCCGGCCCGTTCTTTAATTTTGGCGTGCTCATAAGATTCTATCAATACTGATTTTCACATATGCCATTCAAAGGAATCAATACTGATTTTCACATATGCCATTCAAAGGAATCGAGCAAGAATAAAACGCACACAAAATGCGAAAATACAGCAGTGTCCACACATCTTATTGTGATATTATAGCCAGTGACTCCTCGCTGAAATCCTACATCAACAGCCATTCATTCAAAACTGAATTTCTGACATTTCACAGCAATGAATCATGTGACAGGCATGAGTTCAGAAAAACTACAGATGACATTTCCAAATGGAGTGTGATACAGGACACGCCTGTGCCGTTGTGGGGACAATGTCACTCTGTCTTCAACAAGCGCACCGTGTGCTAGCGGCTGCTCAGCACCAGGGCAGGTATAACAGCACTGAGATTATAGATAGATGGATACTTTATTAATCCCGAAGGATTACCTAAATTTCCTTCGGGATTAATAAAGTATCCATCTATCTATCTATCTATCTATCTATTGCAACAGGCCTTTTGTCCCTGTAATGTTACTGGGGCCAGCCTTCCATTTAATCACAATGGGAAGTAATTAGAGATGGCTGTGGAATTTGGACCGCCTGCCCAGGGACTGCAAAAACCTCAGGAGTCATATAAATATTTGTTCAAATTTGACGTAGACAAAATGAAATGCACTCGAAGTGGGTGGAATGCAATGCTGGTGGGCACACACACACACACACCTGAAAAAATGGGTGTTTTTATTCCCACCACCCAAATAGCCAAAATAAATCCACTATCTCCACTGTTTTCTGTCTCATATTCATACTTTCCTCACAGGATAACCAAACAAAGTCAAAAGCATGCATTGGTCATTACCACTGTCTGCCACCAACCCCCTCCCCCCTAACACCCCTAACACTCCTAACACACACACACACACATACTGTGCTCTCTCAACCGCCCCATTCCCCCACCCCCATACCTCGCCGTGGTCCCTAGTCCTGCCCTTGGGGGTGTCCTCAGGTAGGAAGTAGAGTCTGGAGCTTGCCAACAGGTGGCGCTGTGCTTGGTCTTCCCACAGCAGGGTGACCTCAGCGATGCACACGGGTTCCTGGGGACCGCAGCGCACAAAGTAGAAGCCCCCCAGCTTCCAGTCCCGCCCAGGGGGCGCCATGTCAGAGCGGGAGCTCACAGACTTGTAGAAGGCAATGGACCCTCGCAAGCAGCTGGGAGCACCTAACCACTAGGGGGCAGAGGAGAGACAAGAGGCCACGAGATCAGACAAGACAAGGGGAAAAAAAGAACAGGAAAGATCGGAAAATCTAATAAAAGAAAGAGAACATTTTTTTTAAAGAAAATATCAAAAGATAATAGAAGAAAGAAAAATTGATGAAAATCAAACAAAAAGAAAATCAAACAATATGGAAGAAAAGGAGAGTCTTAACTACACAACAGCACACATAAATACATATCTAAGTAACAGGCTGTGGTTTTAAATAGTCTTGACAAACTGCTAGCCCTGCTAAAGAAGACACTGTTTAATGTGTGTGTGTGTGTTATGTTACCAGTCAAATTACAATCAAGCGCTGGTGCTAGGAAATGAGACATATATGACCATAATAGGGCATGGAGGAATGGGGAAATGTACAGTGTCTTGACAAACTATGGTAGGAAAGTGGTCATGAGAGACTGATTTCAAAATCAAACTATCTGAAATAACCTCCAACCTTGATATTCAAAATGTCCCCAGCCTTGATATTCAAAATATAGCTTTGCATGTCAGGCCAAGGCCTTAGACAATATACTGAGCAATACTGTCTGCCATTAGCCCTTCTTTTCCTGTCTCAGACTAACAATAGCTGGAAGTGCTTTTATTTCAGTTTTGGAGACTAGCTTGTGTCTCTCTGAGTTGTAGATATGGTAAAAATATAACACTGTTTAATCTCATCTGCCTGGATAGTATAGGTTGACAGAAGACACAAAAGCACATTCATTTCACATGAGCATGTCCAAACATAGCCTGTCCACACACTAATACACACTAAGGACACATGATGTAAATTATCCATTTCACCAATGGGTGCTATACACTTCTCAAATCAGCTCAATGTTTCTGGCAAAGCCACATAAATTCACAGTGGCGACGGCCTTAGCAGATCTATTACAAAAACAGCCCAGGAATGACGCACACACATCTCTTTAAAAAAAATCCTGTTTAAAGACTTATCAAAGAAAGATTTGCTTCGAGTCGTCCTGTAACAATCTGGAAAACAAAGCGTTCACCTTGGAGTAGGACAAGTATGAAAACACATTCCAATGCATTAATCTACTTAGTAACATATAGGAGTTGTGTTTGTTGGGAGGAAAATAGCAAGTTAAATGTTAATATTGTATTATTGGTATTTGAGTATTGATTTGTATGTGTAGTGTATGTGTAGAGTGGACTAGTGTGTATGGGTGGGGTCCACACTGAAAGTTGGCAACTCTATTTCTTAACATGGCAAATAATCCACAAAATTATTATCTGATGTTCTGTGGTTACACACCACACTGTAATGCTAGATGGTCAGAGTGCAGTACAGTCTACTTGATATTTCCAAACTTAGGCCCAAAACATGGCCGCAATGACTGATGTTCTCCTAGCTTCCCATGTGGAAAAGTTGAAATAATCTTTACATCCCCCACTTGCAAAATCCCTCCACCCCCCACCCGTAGCTTTCGGCAAAGCAAATCCACACGTCGATTGGCCGACTAGTGGTGAAACGTAGACCGGCTCAGTCTACAGTCAGCAAAGCCACAAAATAAGTTAAGAATACATTTCTCGATGTAATGTAGCCCATTGAAAAATAGAAACGTTTAAATGCTGAAAGAGTTGAACTGGCCTTCGTAGCGTTGCCTACCGGGTGGTCATCATGGGTAAAGCAATGTTTAATTCCGCAGTTTTGACCTTGGTGCTGACTATACCAGGAAAAATGTTTGCGATATTCCAATCAATCGGCAAGAAAAGTTAATCATGACCGTGGGGTCGGCTCAAATGTAAAATCGTTGTAGGGACCAATGTTAAAACTAAGATATTAAATCATTTCCGAGTACTGAACTGGCCATATTGAACATGGCTCCATACATGCGATTTAAGCATACATGGGAGTTAAAGCGAATAATTATAGAAGCTTACAAAATAACAAAAATTACATTCTAATCCAGTCGCAGAGACGTAACATTGTAGCTTTTCGTAGCGTTCTAGAGGACAACAACGTCAATTGTTGATGACCAACATCAGTCACGATAAAATACCCTACAAAGATATAGGAATTCAGCCATTACGAGATTCAACTCTTCATTAGCAGTGATATATCAAACGCTCCACCTCATAGATTTGAGTTCACGACATAAGGATTTTTATTACAGTGCCACCAACCGCAAGGTTTACGATTTCATTGCTCTCAGTTTAAGGAAGGTAAAACTCACCACTGCGCTGTTTTGATGATATCGCCAAGTTGTCGCATTTTGTTTTAACGTTTGAAAACATGAGGAAGATACTATTTTTGAAAAGCAAGTGAGGGATATAAGTGGGGGTTGGGGTTGAGTGAACCTAACTTAGCGTAAGGTATTCGACACGACACACAAAGAAATTAATTATTAACAGATATCGAAATATTGAAGATGAATTTCAATGACATAACAATAAACAACTGATATTGCGGAAACGTATTACATTTCTGGCTTGATTAAAATACAAAACCAGTGTGCTACTTCGCAAATGAATGTTGCAACTTCGCCAACTGAAACTTGGCTTAGCCTAATATATCAGAAAGTCTTGTTAGCCTGACAACTTTCAATACAGTGTCTTCAGTTTAAATTGTGTCGAAATCACAGGAAAACTACACTTAAATTTAATTGTTAAACAGTGTGCTCATACACCCGCCATCGATTATGTTTATCATTCTGACACAATACAAAATTACAAAAATATTTCATAGAAAAATAAAGTTTGTATTGGAGTTACCTGTAACCCATTCTGCTCCATTGCTGCCTTATGCATTCCCCTATTCCCCGTTGGTACCTCCTAGTCCTCTCATGTTTCACAGCCGGGTACTCACCGGCACACAAACAAATGCACCAGGAGAAAAGCCTTCGGTTTTAGTGAAAATAGGACAGGATTTAGGTGTGGCCAAAGTCAGTTTGCAAAAGTACAGCTCACTATTCGTGCCGACACGGAATGATTAAAAGAATACGCATAAACATCGCATGTCCTTGATAAGAGGTTGGATTGTGGGCAATTCACAGTTAGGCTAAGTCATTTAACTTCCTCATTATTTTTTAAAGCATGCGACTGAATAAACCCAAAGTAGCTTTATTACTACAGGCCTGTTGTAAATAATAATAATAATATGCCCGCAAATAGGGCATACAATAGTTTCTTCTCCAGAAATGTATTAATGTCGTTGATCTTGCGCAAACACAGGATAATTGAACAATATTAAGCTGCAACATGTCGGGTAAACTTTCATATGGCTTCCTTTCGTCACGTGGCTCACCACAATGTAGGAAACCAATAAGGCCCTATGGAATTTATCACGGAATCCTCTGATATACGCCTGAGACCATCCTTGTTATTTTATTTATAAAGCATCAATGTTGATGAGAAAATCTCCATCTTCCTTTCTTGTATTTAACAAGTCATATTTGAGTGGGACAAATGATACAACATAAAAGCATGATTATTTATGAAGTTTACAGTATTGTCCAGTAGAGGGCGCATGCACATGGAATGAGCCTCTTTTCATCACGTGCTGGTCTTTAGTACATGCTCGGCTTTTTGGAGGGACGTTTTAGTGCCTGTCCATTTCTGTTGCCATATATCATAAATATTGCTTAGGTTCGCAAAATATGTTAAGATGTGATTAATAATTTAGACGAATGAATTTAGGTGAATTAATAGAGAGCCGTATGAAAGGTATAGGTATTCTAGGCATATGCCATCCAGTGGTAAGACAGTGCACTAATAGTTTCCATATCACCTCTTGGTATCGATGCAGATTAAGATCCGAGCAGTGTGTAGGCTACCCCTGCGCTTAACAGAGCGACATACACACTTTTAGGTCAGCCGGGATCAGGGTGGGACAGTTTCTTTCAGGAGAAGTAAATATTTTGTGCTGTTCGTTGGGGGGGGGTCCCTTGAAGGAGCAACTATTAACATATAACAAAAACACGTACCTAGTGAAGACTTGGCTGATTATGCTATACAGTGTGCCACTGAAGTGCATGAAGAAAACATGGCCTAATAAAGAGTGGGCAGAGACAGTGATGAAAAAAACACATGGCAAGTTGACAGGGAATTTTATATGCTTAGACGAAGCTCATGTGGCTTCAGTAAGCAGACCTCAAAATTGCAGTTTAATCTTTAAGGCATGTTGCATCAAGCATAAAGAGCAAGTAAAGGCAACTTGCACACTGTTAACGCCGTTAATGCTCCTGTGTTTATAGTGTACAGCTATATTTCTTCTCACACTGTACTTCTGCCTTATACATTGGTGAGCTTTATCTAAAGGTGGATACTGACTTCTCTTTTCAGTGTTATTGAGCTGAGCTGAGCTGTTCAGCGGCTGTGCACGAACTACACACTACCCTGAAGAGCAGTGATGAGTTACAGCCACTGTTGTGGTCAAGTCCAGTCACCAAAGAAGAGTCAGCGTCAAATCCACCACTACCTGAGTCCTGGACTCGAGTGCTACTACACTGGTTACAACACACATCAGCCAGAGACCCTGCGGCCTGTGACAGGCACAGTCAAGCCTTTAGTTTAGTTTGGCGTCATGCCAATTTGAAAGGACTGTTAATCTCCCCACTCAGCTGGTTCAACCTGCCATCACACTGACCCAGAACAGGAATATAAATGTCCTTCTACCTCTGTAACCGGTCTTTATTCCACTAACAATGTGTAAATGTTTTTCCTTATCTACTGCTCATAGCATGAGTGAATCTTTGACCTCTTGGTTAAGTAAATTGACTACAATTCCTTTTACTTCACTTACACATCAAAGATGTGTTTTTTATTGATCAAAGATGCAAGATTGTGCTAGATGGGCAGATTATCTTGGCATTGACAGAGAGGGTTTATTATGCTGGATTTTATTAGCTAGGAAATTAAATCATGTTGGTCTGTAACAAAGATTATAAACATTATGAAAGTAAAAATCATGAAATGCAGAATTTACTCTATAGGAATTCGTTCTACCTTTGTATCATTGCAGAACAAGTTCCTTCACTCATGGCCTGCATGTACTGGACCCCAAAAGGGATCAATTACATTTTTTTTTATTTTTAAATATGCAGTTATTTTGCAATGTGAATAGTTCAGAAATGTTTTGAAGTTAATGGAGGAAAACTCGATAAGCTAGCCTAATTACGATATCACAGAAGTACATTAGGTCAGCTTTCTCGGTGGAGCAGTACAGGAGCCTTATTGAGCTGCTGTCATGTGGCAATTGTCATGAAAGCCAAAGGTGTTTCAAGTTTTATGTCTCGGTGGGTCGTATTGTTAGGCGCGTCTCCCTCTTTTGCGTTTGCAGGTCCCGGCTGCTCGCCCCTTTGAAGAAGCACGGGTTTGGCTGGTGGCCGGTCGTTCCACCACAGCTCTGCCCCTTGGTGTCCTGGGGGGCGTGTCGGTGTGCAGTGGAGTGGTGGCATCAGGGGTGGAGTTGCGCTCCGTGGCGTTGGCTATCCTCTCCAGGCTGCGGCTGATGGAGAGCAGGAGGGGGTACGTGCGGCTCTCCATCCTGCGGAGGCGCGTGTCCAGGCCACGGCGCAGAGCTCCCACCTCCCTCTGCAGCACCTCCAGACCCTCGCGCTGCACCTCCAGCAGCTCCTGCTCCCACCGCCTCCGCGACGGACACGGAGCACCCGTGGTGCTCGAGGCTGCTGGGGGACTGACTGAAACTCCGGCGGTCCCGCTGTTTGCTCCAGCTACAGGACTCTCAGATGGTGTTGGTGTGCGTGTAAGTGTTGGTTCTAGTGTTGGTACAGGTGTGAGTGTTGGTACAGGTGTGAGTACTGGAGCAGCTGGCGAGGGTGCAAGGGTGGGTGTGGTGGCTGGGGTAGGATCTGGTGCAGTTTGTGTGACTGTTGATGGGAGTGTGAGTGGGAGTGTAAGTGTTGGTGCGAATGTTGGTGCCGGTGCAAGAGCAAGTGTTAGTATGGGTTCGAGTGTTGGTATATGTGTGAGTGTTGGTATGGGTGTCAGTATTGGTGCTCGAGTGGGTGCGGGTGTTGTTGTGAGTGTTGGTGCGGGTGCAGTTGCTGGTGCAGGTGTTGGTGTGGGTGCTGTTTCATTTGCTAATGCAGGAAACGGTGCAGGTTTTTGTGTGGGCGGCGGAGCTGGTGCAGGTGTTGGTGTGGTGGCTGGTTCGGGTTCAGCTGCGTCTGAAAACACAGAGGAGAGTGTTGGTATTTCGGTGTCTGCAGTGGTTCAGTACAGGCTATGCAAATACTTTGAAAAGTCTAACAAAGTTCTGAAAGGTAATGACGATGTGGTAATGAAGAAAGGTAATGTTGTCATCCTGATTTATAATTGTCTGATTAAGCACTTGAACACATTTTGTATAATGTATGCAGCTTGGAGGGTTTTCCCCTTTATCGTCATGACGAGGTACTGATGTGTTCCAAAGACCTCCTGACCATCACCCTCTTCCTGTACCCATAGGCTTCATGCCATGAAGATGAATCTGCACTTAGGGTAGCCCTTTGTTGCTTATTTAACGGATGTAGAAAAACTTGTAAATGGCTTTGTGGATTACATTGACTGTGATGTAAAGTATACAAATAAAGTGTGCCCTATGTTTGAACTTAAAGAAGCTTTATGAAAAAGAATGTACAACAAACAAGCTCATCAAGTTAAAAACATGTTTTGCATTAACTACACGTATTCAAACATACAATTTCTTTCTTTGTTCAAGAAGCTGCCTCTCTTGGTCTATCTGCCAGGCTGGCAAGGACTATGCTTTGAAGATGGAGAATTAATTCTACAAGTCCATTAATTATCAAAGCCTTAGCACTGGTCAGGTGTCTTAAGAGACAAAACAGAACATACAACATACAAATAAACAATAGTTTTGCAGCGTACTGTGCTCTCTTACCTGTGGGTGCGTTCTCTGGGCTTTGCAGTAGCTGCATACTCACTGATGGGAGGATGTTCATTCCCATGGGGCTCGCGTGGGAGAATGCGGCTGTAATAATAGGCCCCTCCTGACACATAGACACGATGTGTTTGCCCATTCTCATCTTGCGCCGCCGTTTCAGGTCGCTGAGGCGTTTGCAGCAGGCGCTGGCAGACTTGGTGGGGCCGCAGCGAGCACGGTTGATGGCGGCTGCCACCTCTTCCCACGCCTGCCGCCGATCCGAGAACCGCGGAGGGTGCTGTCTGTCACCGAAAAGCCTGTGGTAGCGGGCCTTGATCTCGCGCAGGAGGATGTCCATCTGCTCCTTCGTGAAGTGGTTTCGGCTCTGGGGTTTAAACTCCCTCTGCAGCATCTCCAGGCTCCTCTGGCGGACCTCCAGGGGCTCCCGAGACTGGCTGGGGACACCCACGGTACTCGAGGGGTCTTGACTGGGCCCACCCACGGTACCCAAGGGGTCTTGACTGGGAACATCCATGGTGTTAAAGAGAGCAAAGGGGTGGAGAGATGCTCCACCGTTTCCACCATCCGCTGTTCCAGCTACAGGTCTCTCAGAAGGTGAGGTTGCAGGTGTAGCTGGTGTCACCAAACAAAAACACAAAAGAAGGGAATCTTTGAGCAGATCATTTCTGTAAGATCAGTTTATCCCACTGTGGCAATTGTTCAGTAAGGTAAAGGTTCAGTAATATACCTATTCAACAATCTAACATGTCTTTCAATCAAATGCTTATTTCCTTGTTCACCAAACTGTTGAATATTTATATATAGAGAGTGTGTCTGGTGAAAGAATGGACTCCGCACAAAGGCTGATGCTGAAAAGAACGTGTGTTGGGTTGAAAAACATGTGTAAGGTCCTTACACTTATTCAGCATATGTTTTTCAGTCCAACACACCTTCTTTTCAGCATCAGCCTTTGTGTGTGGAGTTTAGTTGTTTTCATTGTTCTGGATTATATGCACTAGGCGAAGATCTCTCGACACACAGACTTGGGTATAAAGTGCAGACATCACCCTGGAGCTGTGCTGAGTATATCTGCCAGGCTTGCAAGGAGACCCGTGACGGCATGGAGACAGAAGGATCACTCTACACATCCATTCACTATCGACTGTTGCAGTCGAATATTGGCTTGGAGGCCAAACTCACAACACTCAAAACACAGATGTGAAAGTGAAAAAAAAAGAAACGTAAAAGAAACCTGTTTCGCTGCATGACTGAGTGTCCTTTCCTGCAGGTCCATTCTCTGCTCTTTGTGATGGCTTTGTGCTAGCTCTGTTGACCAGCTTCATCTTGGCACGCCGCTTTAGGTCTCTGAAGCGTCTCTGGCAGCCGCTGGCGGTCCTGGTGGGGCCAAAGCCAGCGTTGTTGACCGCTGCCGCCACCTCCTCCCACGCCTGTCGGATCTCGGCGAACGGCAGCCCTTTGCCGTAGATTCTGTGGTAGCGGGCCTGGATCTCCCGCACCAGGACATCCAACTCGTCTTGTGTGAAGCGTTGTTGGCGAATGCGGTCCATCATCTGGGACTCCTGGAGCACACTGGGATGGTTAGCACACTGACAGCTTTCAAAGCTAAGGTCCCAACCATCTCTACTCGTTACTTCCATAATCAATAAGACTGACGGGTACGCTGAGGCCAACCTGGCATCTGACAAGACATTTCTGTCTGCATGTGGACACTGAACCACTCTACTGTAAGCTTGCAAAAATTACACAGGCCTTCAGATTGAGATGTAATCGCCCCCTCTCTGTTAGTTAGTCCAGCAAAACATTTAGAAAAAGCATGAAGGTACCGTTAAGTAAGGAACATGCTCCTCATCAGTAGCAGGTCTGCTGGGGGCAGCTGGAGTGAAGCTCTCCACTGGTGAGGGATTTAAGGGTTTCCAACATCAGAAACATGAGGGAAGACACCACATGAAAATACAGCACAAATAATCCAATAAAAAAAAGTCTCACCATAATTTACAACCTGACATTAACTGCCTATCACCCCGAATAGCACTCCAACCATTTTGCAAGATGAATGACAACAATCACAACAACCACGAAGATGCTGTCAAAGTTAAGAGTTTGAAATCTTCAGAGGGAGAAATGGTAGGAACCCAACATTCGCAAGTTCTACCCAGTAAAATGTTACATGATTGGCCATGAACATATGGACTGTGCTGCAAAAGCATAACTTAGAGCAGGACTCGGGAAAGCATTTCATTAAGATGACAATACACAGTCTACCACACCACCGCGACAGAGGGAAGCAGTTTGATGCAAAAATCACTGCAACACCTTGTGTAACCCCCACGTACTAGGCTGCCTCTTTCTTCATGCTTACCTTCGGCATTTTCGGTTTTAAATGTTACTCCAGTGTCCGGCTTCCCCCAGGATTCAACCATATGTCTTAAAGGGACTGAAGCAAGCATGTAGTTTTCCCCATTGCTGTCGGAGTCCATGAGGTCGGTTTGAAGGTTAACGAGAGATGTAGGATTGCCGTCCAAGTCCTGAAAGTCTACTGATAACACAACTGACTGTTAAGCAGCTTCAATTAACTTGGCATACTGTCCTCTGCCTATTCCAGGGCTTTCTATCAAGCACCACAAAGTAGAATTAATTTGCCTTCTATATTCTACTATCCTTTACAACGTATTATATGTATTACATGTTTACTATCACAAATAATTTAATTCAGAGTGTGCGAGCAGGATTCTGATGGGCACATGAGATACACTGCTAATTAGATCGAAGTTGATGGTTTATTAGTATGAGGACATTTCCATACTGAACGTATACATAAGCGCTCTAATGTTGATAAAGCAATTGCAGACAAGCAATTTCCGTCTACGTCAAGCGATTACTTCCTTCTATCCAATACGCCAGTGAAGTTGTTGGCTTTACGTTTGACATTCGATTGGGACTTTCCATACATTCGGACACGTCAAAGCACTCCAGTTTAACGACACGATCGAGGTCATGGAATGTACAGTATAATATGATGTGGCAAAAGCAAACAATATTTGTTGTCGCAATCGATTTTTATCCAAAAACAGCTTCACGACACTTTCACTATTTCTTCTGTCGCTATGGTTTGTGTAAGGGACCATGTACAAATTACACATTTCGTGATGTTCGCTTTTTGACTTGCTAGTTGGTATTAAGAAATATGCACTGAAAATTAATACAATCACCTTTACACCTCTTCAACATTCTAGTAAATACAAAACGAAGTAATTTACATATTTAAAAAAAAAAAAAAAAACATTTTAGATAGCCTGGTTCAGCCCCTTATTGCTCTCAATTTAGTTTTCTCTGAGATTATAATCTGGAAACCCTATAAGCAAAATTAATCGCTCAGTCACTCTGAAGTGCGGCCCAATCTGCAACGAGGGGGGTGGCCAACTGTAATGACATAAAAAATTAAGCGTTTGTTTCTAAATGTAGTAACAACACTGGCGGCAGTGCCAACAAACAGTAGTAGCAATGCTAGAAAACGCCAAAGAAATTAAGCTGGAGCAAGAACAATGTGTACATTTAGTCATGAAGGGTAAAGAAACTGTCCTCACTGCCAACGGGGATCGAAAAAAGGCATATATATCAGCTTGCACCATTAGTGGTGAAGTAGGAAACATAGCGATCCCATACTGGTCAATGCCGATTGGTTAAAGGTTAGACCAATAGATCTCTGAGGATGTGTCGTCACTTTGTAGTCCAATGAGGAGTGCCGGGTCTAGGCAATTTTCTCTATAAGAGAATAAAGTAGAGATTTTGAGTAACAGCACACACCAAACTCTGTCGGTAACGAAGAAGCCTGAAATGCTCTTGTTTTGCCGTTAATTCTTTTGTCGTCTGACTTAGAGGATCCTGTGATCTTCGATGCTGTTAAGTGGGTTAAACAAAATAAAATCTACAGTTGAGCTAACCAAAGCTAACTACTCGGCGCACGCGTCAGTTTTAGATTTCAGATTTTAACTACATTCATAATATGCTAGTTGCCAGTATGTTGCCTCTTGTCAACATGATTGAACACTTGTGTACAAATAGCTCAGGCTTTAAACTAGACCTTATTATTTACAGTGTGTAACCTACTACTGGTGCATTTTTTTGTGAAACGTCAGTTTATGTGGAAGTAGGAGTAAATTACCACAACTATAGGGATTGATTCCTTGATTGATGTGCATGTAATTAGTACCTCTGTAATCTTCATGTAACTAGTTACCTGTAGGCAGCACACTGTGATAGGGAACTACTAAAGCAATCAGAATGAGAATAGGTAATTTAGTTTATTTTAGTGCATACATTTCATACATACATCATTTATTCATTCATTGTCAGTGAATATTTTTTTGAATACCAACTGGCATGTCAATTAGTGAACATCCATGAAATGTGTGATTTGCAGACGGTCCCTTACACAAACCCTAGTCACAGAAGAAATAGTGAAAGTGTTGTGCAGCGGTTTTAGGATAAATATTTTTTTTCTTTTGACACATCATATTATAGTGAACATTCCATGAACTCGATCATGTTATTAAGATGGAGTGTCCGAATGTAAGTCAAAATTGAATATCCACCGACTATCAAAGGTCAACCCAACTTCACTGCGGTACAATGAACATGGCAACACATTGTTAAATAGTATAGGAAAAACGCAGCAGACCTGCCACTGTCGTCTAGTAAATCACAGCTGGGAAGCTCGCTAACCCAATTATTTACTAAACTAGCTAGTTAGCAAGCCAACAACATCATTCACCCGATATATAAGACCAACTGAAAAGACTGTATATTGTCATATAATGTCAAACCAACACAATGACAAAGTAGACTACGCCAATACTCAAACTGTGAATACAATTCAACTAACCAACAAATAACACAGACATAGCTCACAACAACGCTGACACTGAAACTCGATGCTAAGTTAAGGCTACTTGGGCCACTCTCCCCTTATACAATTAAACCGTTGTTGCATGTTGCAACCATGATAGACCATATAAATCCAAATAAACCCGAGTTCTATGAGAAAACGAAATGCCTTAGAATCCACCCTCGCTAACAGTAAAAGCTTTCGCTACTTAGTGAGATGTTTCTATATGACTATGACTAGGCTACTCCAGGGGCCAATACTACGAAGCAAGTTCAACATACCCGGGGTATCTTTTTCGTTAGCTGGCTTGACAAACCCTAAAAACCTCCATCACACATAAGTAATGTCACCACGATGGTTATCAACTCGTTAAATCAACCCAGGTTTTCCCCAATCCAGCAACGAGCATGTACAAGGGGCGGTGTTGGCACCACGTGACCATTCGCAAACATGGTAAGGTCTAGAGCCGCAGATTTCACTCAAGAACAAACCATAATCCTTAAAAAATGTAATTAATTTAAATCTATAATACGGGCTAAACGCAACTCAGTTTTGTGCAGCCAAAGCCAGGAGGATAGCTGGCAAAAAAACGCCAACTGTGTGTATACGTGCAATTAAAGGGGCAATGTGTTTTTTTAAGTGGAATCTAGCAGAGTAGAAATGGAGTATAATATTCATTCATTATGTTTTTATTGGTGTATAAATTACCTGTAACGTCGAATTGTTGTGTTTTCGTTAGTTTATAATGAGCCCTTAGTGTAGGGAGCGGGTCCTCTACCACAGAGTCCGCCATTTTTCTACGGTAAAGCGGAATGGACAAACCAAAACACTGGCTCTAGATAGGGCTTTTCGAGTTTTTATGGCATTTGATGGCCACTGTGGGTACTCGCACACACCTGTAAAGGAAAGGGTATTCAGCTAGTTGCAATTCAGCAACCACGTCACTAGGTACACACTGTACTTTTACATTAATGGATTGCTTAGGTGTATTGTTTTTGGCATGCCAGTTAATATTAGCGTCATTATTTCAGCTGAAACCCTTGTGGTAATAAACGGTCTTAGGCCCACCCAAAATATCTATGGGATCTTTCACGAATGGTGATGCCATCAGAGATGTGAAGTGACTGAAGAAGGAAATAGGAAAAAAGAAACATTGATATGGTAGTAATCTTCATAATAACCACCTCTGGATGGACTGATCGACTAGGCAGTGGTTTTGCACCATAACAAATCCGTTTATTAAAAACAATGACGACATAAATAAAAATTCACTCATGGCCTGCATGTACTGTACCCCAAAAGGGATCAATTTTGTTGACTGAAGGTTCCATTTGATGATGTAATAATGAACTCAAGCCACCATTCAATGTTAATTCTAGATCCACACGTTAAAATTCTGGAATGATTTGCAAAAAACACTCACTCCTCAAACACTCACTCCTCATTTTTTTTTTTTTTTTTGCAATGTGATAATAGTTCAAAAATGTGGAATGAAAGAAAAACTGATAACCTAGCTCATTAACCTAGCTTATGTAGGGACAATGGGTACCAGCCTCACATAGGCACTAGAATAATATAGGTACCTTGGCTAGTGAGCAGGTGCTGAACAAATGTGGGTGCAACTGTGCATAAATACTAATACCGTCTTCACGAGAGCCACCAAGATAACATTACACACACAAGTTCTTGATTAAAGTCAAACACAATGGACAAATTCCAGGAGTACCAACACTTGTAAAAGCTGTTTTATGTCTCAGTTTCAGTGGATCACATTGCTAGGTGTGTCTCCCTCTTTTGCGTTTGCAGGTGCGGACTGCACACCCCTTTGAAGAAGCACGGGATTGGCTGGTGGTTGGCCGTTCCACCACAGCTCTGCCCCTTGGTGTTCTGGGGGGCGTGTCGGTGTGCAGCGGAGTGGTGGTGTCAGGGGTGGAGTTGCACTCCGTGGCGTTGGAGAGCAGGAGGGGGTACGAGCGGTTCTCCATCCGGCGGAGGCGCGTGTCCAGGCCACGGCGCAGAGCTCCCACCTCCCTCTGCAGCACCTCCAGGCCCTCGCCCTGCACCTCCAGCAGCTCCTGCTTCCACCAACTCCGCGACGGACACGGAGCACCCGTGGTGCTCAAGGCTGCTGGGGGATTGACTCCGGCGGTCCTGCTGTTTGCTCCAGCTACAGGCTCCCCAGAGAGTACAGGTGATGGTGTGGGTGTTGGAGCAGTTGCTGATGCAGGCCTTGGTGCCGGTGTGTTGTGTGTTGGTGCCGGTGTGTTGTGTGTTGGTGCTAGTGTTGGTACAGCTGGTGTGGGTGCCAATACTTGTGCAGATGTGAGCGTTGGTACCGGTGCACCTTGCGAGTGCAAGGGTTGGTCTGGGTTCAAGTGTTAACATGGGTGTGAGTGTTAGTATGGGTTCGAAGGTTGGTATAGGTGAAAGTGTTAGTGTTGGTGTGGGTGCAGTTGCTAGTGCAGATATTGGTGTGGGCGGGGGAGCTGCTGCAGGTGGTGTTTTGAGTGTTGGTGCGGGTGCGGGAGCTGGTGGAGGTGTCGGTGTGGGTCTGAGTGTTGGTGTGGTTGCTGGTTCGGGTTCAGCTGCGGCTGGTGTGACTAAAAAAAAACACAGAGGAGCGAGTTGGTGTTTTGGTGTCTGGTGTCTACAATTGGTTCAGTACAGGCTATGCAAATATTTAAAAAAGTCTAAAGGTTCTACTTCATAAAACTTTTTGGGCATCAAATTCAGCTTTCTAAAAGGCGATGTTGTCATCCTGATTTATAATTATCTGACGAAGCACTTGTACACAACCTGGATAATGTATGCAACTTAAACACGTTTTGCATTAACAATACAACTCGAATTTTATTTCTTAGTTCATGAAGCTGCTTCCCTGCTAATTCATTCTTGGTCTATCTGTCAGGCTTGCAAGGACTATGCTATGAACTCTGAAAAATGGAGAGGCCATTTTACACGTCCATTCACTATCAAAGTCTCAGCACTGAGTAGATGTCCTGAGAGACGAACATGAAACAGTCGTTCACCTGTGTGTGTATTCACCTGTGTGTGTATTCTCTGGGCTTTCACCTGGATGTGGCCATGGCTCTGTGCTCCCTTCGTTGACCACCTTCATCTTGCTGCGCCTCCTCAAATCATTGAAGCGTTTCTGGCAGCCGTAGGCAGTCCTGGCAGGGCCGAGGCGCTCGCGGTTGAGTGCTGCCGCCGCCACCACCTCCTTCCACGCTCGCCGAATCTCAGCAGACAGCAGCCATTTGCCGAAGAGCCTGTGGTCACGGGCCTGGACCTCGCGCACCAGGACGCCCAACTCGTCCCGCTTGAAGAGCTCTTGCCCGAACGCGGTCCATCATCTGGGACTCCTGAAGCACACTGGGATGGTTAGCACACTGACGGCTTTCAAAGCGAATGCTATTGGCTAAGCCTGAGATCCCCTCCACCTCTTACCTTTTACTTTCATAATTAATATTAACTATGAGGTACGCTGAGGCCAACCTGGCATCTGACAAGACATTTCTGTCTGCATTTGGACACTGAACGTCTCTACTGTAAGCTTGCAAAAATCACACAGGCCTTCAGATTGAGATGTAACCACCCCCTGTATATTAGTACAATGAAGCCTACAATTTAGATAAAGCATGAAAGTACCGTTAAGAAAGGAACGTGCTCGTCATCAGTAGTAGGTCTGCAGGGTGAAGCTGGAGTGATGCTCTCCACTGGTGAGGGATTAGGGTTTCCAACCTCAGCAACATGACAGAAGACACCACATGAAAATACAGCACATTTGATTAAACATACGAATACAGAAATACCTGTATGTTTTGTACAAAGTACCTGATGGCACAAACCATTTTGCAAGGTTTATGCGTGGCTTACTTAAACCACAACAATCACACAGACGCCACCAGAGTTAAAAGTTAGGAGTTCGGAAAGGTTAGGAGTTTGGAGAAACTTATCAGAATGGAAAAGTGCAGGAACCTTATATTCACAAGCTCCTTCCAGTAAAATGTTACATGAATATGGCCATGAAAACCTGGACTGTGTTGCAAGAGACGACTTGGAGCTGGACTCTGGGAACGCTGAAAATATTTTATTTATTTTATATAAATATTCAAATTCATTAAGCTGACTATAATTTTAACATAACACACCACAAAGAATGGGGGAGGGCAGTGTGATGGGTGTAACTAACGAATCACTGAAAACCCTTAGTGAGCCTCACATACCAAGCGATTTAATCTCCTCATCTTGGGCATCTTCAGTTTTAATTGTAACACCGGCCTCTGGTGTCTCCCAGGATTCAACCACATGCCCCAGAGGCACCTGAGCAGGTATGGCGTATCCCCCATTGCAGTTAGACTCAAAGAGGTCAGTTTCAGCATTGCCCTCCACATGCTGAAAAGGGAAAAGCACACACACACACACACAGTGAGGTATTAGAAAGGACCAAAACACTCCCCACACAACTGATTTAACCACACTGACTGACTGTAAACAAGCTTTGACAATGTCTTCAGAATGTCCTCTGTCTAGTGCAGGCTTTCTGTAAAGCACTACAGAGTAGAATGAAGTAGCATTCCCTGTCCTACATGTTGGCTATGCATTACATTCTATGTAATACATGCGTACAATCACAAATTCAGACAGGTCTAACATGATTCTGGTGGGCGTCTGAGATCGACTGCTATTTACATCGATATTGATTAATATAGTCTATATATGTATATCGATAGCAGTGTTTCGCTAACACATCAGCGCTCACATGCTATTATTAGGCCAACACCCATCACAGGTAGGAAGCGTTCCGTCTACGACACAGTGCGCATGGCCATACAAGCGTGTACTTCTCCCCACCGTAACTAGCTGGCAACGATGATCAACACTGCAACAAACCTCTGAATATGGACAATTTCTCAAAGTCATTTGATTACTATGAGTAAAACGCCGCAGACCTTAAACCATCTTAAATAAAAGCACAGCTGGGAAGCTCGCTAACCCTCATATTTCATACAAAACAAGCTAGTTAGCTACCTAACAACACACTGCTTTCACATGACTGACTGATAAGACAAAACAAAGACAAAGTAGGATATTTCACTGCAAAACATTTTTTTAAATAGAGTTAATTCAACACTAGAAAGCCTCATGGCTCACAACACTGACACAAAAACTCAATGGAAGTGAGACATTTTGCAACAAGAGACGCTCTGCCTTGGAGAGGAAAATCATTGTTGTGGCGGAGCCACCACTACAGACAGCAAAGAAAACCGAAATAAATAGCCGAAATAAACCTGGTTTTTGGTTTAACTAAACGTTTTAGAATCCATTGTTGTTAATAGTTATCTAGTTGCTTCCGGCTTCCATGGGCACAGTATGTATTTAGCTCTCCCTGGTTGTAGCGTTGGCTACATTAATGCACCTATCCTCTCCAGTGTATTAGGTTCGAGAATGTTCGAATACATTACTTTAAAGAAATTTTCGTCCGACTGGTCCTGGTTGTGCACTGGCTGGAGGAGACCTCTTTGGAGTTTCTTTGCATGTCCATGAGATCGTTGCTGGACATAAATTCACGGTCCTTCACTAAACACCACGACAGCGGGGACTCACACAGGTATCTGTTGAGCCCTGCTCGCAGACCCATAAAACCGCTGAATCCATACGATTCACCCTTTCCATTTTTGACTATGATATAAAACTTGCTGATTATTTCATTTAATTCCGTTTTTGAGACTGTGCTATCTTAGTCCATAGATTGTCCCCGGTGCTCAAAGCACCAGTTCTGAAAACAACGAACGGCTGGCCCACTTAGTTTGTCCCTTCGTTTTTAAGTTTGTTTTCGTTTTGCATTTTATATATTTGTTCTACATTTCATTATTTAATTTACGACTGTATCTACCTCTTCACACCACTCACACTGTTAACCCAAAAGTAAATGAAAAGTGACATTACACCCGAGCCACGACTACGAAGCGCTGGGTCCCGCATATATTTTCTTACGTTAGGGGGCGTTCGTGAGCATGGCGGGCAGCGTCTTTCACGTTGGTTAGAGGGAAACTTCTGGATTTTTTAACTTGGGCCATATTTTCCGATATTTTAGAGACCTGTATATTAGCATGTATGTCCACACTTACCCACAATGTAGGGAAAAATTGATTTTGCGGTTATTGTAGACAATTGCAAAAGCAGCTCAATAGTATACTTTTTGCAAAACAGGCATGAGAACTACATTTTTTTTTACTGGGCAATCAAAACAATTGGCATACATAACGGGTGGACATTGAGCTGCCGCCAGGGTGAGAAATGACTTGCCCCCTCCATTACGGGCCCTCCTGTGTTGTGTGCAATGGCTAACTCCTTTGCCTGTCAAAAAGTATCAGGAGGTGGCCCTCCAGTTTTCAGAAGCTCAGCCTTTTTTCTGCTAGCTGTGAACACATGAATAGGCTTGTAGGAAGTGTAGGAAACACCTCATCTACCAGAGCATTAATGAGAACTATTCATGCATAGCCTACCACTTATATATTATTATATAAAATATTCGATTTAATCCTGACTTGTTGCAGGTGCACTTTCAAACTGGGGTTGCAGCAGAAATGATTGATAGACATTCTCCTTAATACAATATTTTTAAATTTGTACATTTAGCCTAGGGAGTAGCTCTCACTTCATTAACAGTAAGTAATAACGGGTCAATTTCATAACAGTAACCCCCCTGTAGGCTATAATTAAATAAATTAGTTTAACAGCAATTCAGGCAATCATAATTTGTCAATCATGACTTTCCTTGACACCTGACTAAGTTAGGTTTTTAAAAAAAGAATCAAATTCACATCAAGTGACATGAAATTATATGATTATTATACGAACAAAATATGATATGATAAAGTCACATGCCAGCAGAAAATGCCTCTCAACAGAATGTATTGCATAAAGTGCCTACTCCACTATTCAAAGGTCACACGGCTTCCTGGAATACCCCTGAGATCTAAACCTTTCCTAAACAGCACAATCCCATCTGGGCTTTTCAAGGACAAAATGGCAAGGAATGCAATATTCTTGTTGTAAACAAATCTGACCACATTTTTAGACCGTTTGACCGACTTGAGCACTGGTCTTAAAAAATGTCTTACTTGTCAGTTTTGTAATGTCTGACTAGTACAATCTTAACTAAAACAGTCTTCAACCTGCACCTTGTTAGACTGCATGAACAGCCTGAACAATCCCTTATGTATCAGTGGTGCAGAAAAGTATAGCCTACAAGAGAAAGATAGGTTGGGGTATATCTTCAAATAAGAATTAATTATTAACACTAAATGAATCATTGACTCCAGATTATAATACATTTGATCCATTACTCACTCAATAACCTCGAACACAGTGGCATCTGAGAAAACGCCACCTGGGGTCATTTATGTACACAGAATGCCAGACCTTTTGCCTGCCAACAGTAGGCCCACCATACGTGCATAGGAAAACATCATAAATATTGCTTTTATCATTAGAATAATGGTTATGTTAAAGCCAGGCAATGAATGCTGCCAAATTTGACAGGGTGATATTCAAAGTCACATGAAAAAGTAAACATACTGGACTCTGGTGGTGAATTTGCTAGTTTAAAGTAACACTATGCAACAATTTGACACTTTCTGAGGTATGATTTTATAGGCAGCTAGTTTTGGTATCATCCTCAAATACATTTTGATAGCATATGGTCATGTGAAAGACAGATAAACACCTGTGTCTTTCCCACTAGCCATACAGGATATGCCCTATGTAGTTCTGTATACCGGGCTGGAATACCCTACAAAAATGGAAGAAAAGCTTTCACAGCATGACATTGTCAGCTATACTGCCAAAAGACACCAGTTAGTGTATTGGCAAGCTTCTATCAGTGTCAGCTGGACTGTTGGTGGTGTTTGCAAGGTTTTTGCATGCCTTTTCCAGCCTGCTAGGTTTGGAACACAACTCCTTATTACTGCTTTAAATGTATGTGGTTCACACGTCACCTGTTCCATACACTGAGCACAGCAACCTCAATGCAAGTTGCAACTAGACTGCTCATGACTGTTTGATAGCAGTGCATCGGCAACAGGGAATGTGTGTGACATTTCTGCCTGTCAGCAAATGGTTGTGTTAAAACTGCAGGAAATACAGATAGCTATGGAGCTGTGGAGATAACCACCTGGAACCAGCTGTTGATCTTGAAAGAGTCTGTTGTACTTCGGCGAAAATCCCTGATGAAATCGCTGAGGCCAAAACTTGTTCAAGTTAGCTCGTTCGGAGTAAGAGACTTGTGGAAGACACTAGCTATGGTTACCTCGGCAGAGCACGGTCGCATGCTACCCGGTAGCGTCTTCTTCTGCGAGAAAAGGTCCTTTGTTACGAGGACAGTCTTCAATTAGCATTACAGAAATGTACATACATTTATAGTGTAGAATTAACATATGAAACAAGACAAAATGTTAGGGGAGGGGTGGGTGTGTAGCTTTGACCAAGGGCTATGGCCAGGTAGAGCCATATAGATGCTTATATGTTTGGCTTCAACCATCTTGTCGTGGCTGTAGACAAATGCCAACAATCAGAATTTAATAGCTCTTGCTCCAAGACACACAAAAGTCAGAAACCATGTGTGATGGCCCTCAACATAGAGAAAAGGTCAACAGCCAAGCCTGATGGCTCTGGCCTGGTGCTATGCAAACTAAGAATGTGGGCCTATTTGAGATGTAGTCTGGTGTGTGGAGTTATGGTCTGATATGAAATTCACCTAAATCTAACAATCTCCATAGTGTTAAAGCAAGATTATAATTGGTTTGTACCAGTATCACCATGCAGGTTATTCACTGAAAACACCATGTTGTCTGTAAGACTGAGGTCTGTAAGACTGACATGCTAAAGATATGATTGAGAACGACATTCCCTTGCAAAATAGCTCCTGCTTTTTGCAAACTTTCAAATCTAAGACGGTGTGGAGTTACAAAGAGGGCACTGCGTCTTGATATCAATCTGAAATTTCTTCAGAGATCAGTGGCTTCTGTCTTCTGACCATTCACCACCTCACCTTTACTCCCTTGCCAGTTGCCATTCGTTATCGTTTGAATATTGACTGTAGTGGAATGAGGACTTGTGCTGAATGTCTGGTTATTTGTTTAATGTGGCAATTCTGTTAAACATATACTCTACGCACCTTCACAAAAACCACCTGTGTTCCTTCACAGCGGTTCCCAGGAGGTGTGTGAGAATGTGTATGTGTGTGTATTGTGTGTGTTTGTGTGTACGAGGCCAGGTGTTTAAAAGCAGGCCCACTCAGAGAGACTCTCAGAGACTTCAGGCAGAGGAAGGAAAAAGACAAACAAGATGAAGACTCTCATCGCTGTGCTCCTGTGCACTGCTCTGTGCTGGGACGGGCTTAACGCTCAGTGCCCTGACCCCGCCACCCTGAAGGACGTCAACGGCGCCAAGGTCTGCGCCCGCATGTTCTCGGACAGCACCGTCATCTACGCGCAGAGCTGCCAAGGTGACAGCCTCGATTCCTACCCCGGCGACGATATACCCACTATCAGCTTGCGTTGGAACAACCGCGTCTCATCGCTCGTCGTGAGCCGGTTCTGCTCCCTCACCGTCTGGTCCCGCTTCAGGAAGCAGGGCATCAATCGCAAGTTCAGCGCTGGCATCCAGCACCGCCTGAAGGACGTGGGGCAGGGGCTGGGGATACTCCGCGACTGGGACAATGACATCTCTGGATACATGTGTGAATGCTAGAAGCAGAGAGGGGCTAGGTGCGATTTACTATCACTGGAGAGAGATTGATTGGATGGTGTGAGAGAAGGAGAAACGAGAAAGAAGAAAGATGAAGATGAATGCACTAGAAGACGAATGTGCTGAAAGATGCCTGTAAAAGTGTTCTGTTGTGTGGGAATCCAATAAAACTCTTCACTGCTTGTGATTTTCTGTCTCTTCTCTGGCTTTTATTTGAGAGTTTGTAATTATGGAGGGGACATAGTTTCCCTTTTTTAATGGTAGTGCAGGGGAGCAGTGAACTACATTGAATTAAACTAATAACTACATTTTGCAGAAGCTTGCCGATAGTTCAGCTACACAGCAAATTTCAGAGAGTTGAATTGACTCTGTGCGAGTCAATTTTAACTCTAAGCTGGTGTTTATATTGTCCCAATCTCGTGAGTGTTAAATCAACACTCAACGAAGTGTTAACAATTTAACTCTGATTAAGTGTCAAAAATAAATCTGCTCAGTGTTAAATACACTCTACGTAGAGTTAAACCCAACACCAAGAAGTGTGACACTGGTGTACAGAGTTACATTTCAAACCTATCAAAGAGTTAATTTAACTCTACTAAGTGTCGCAAATAAATCTGCTCAGTGTTAAATACACTCTATGTACAGTTAAAAACCCAACCCCAACAAGTGTGAGACTGGTGTACAGAGTTACATTTCATATCTATTAAAGAGTTAATTTAAGTCTACTAAGTGTCACAATTAACAACACATGTCTTGGTCTAATACTGAATAATTAAGACAGTGTTTAATGCAAAACATTTTCCTTAAATCTTAATTTGCACAATAACATACACCATAGTCTTGTACAATCATAGAGCTGTATTTTATTGTTTACATACAAAATAGCACATATTAGAAAAGGTGACAGTGTGGGACCAAATACATGTTTCCATCAGAATTGTAGGCATATTGCTTGTCAAAAGCTTTATAATAAAATAAGCTGTCGACATTTACAATATTGAATGGACCAGATCTTTCCTCTATACAAAATGCACTGAAATGGTCATGAAATCCTGAAGTGACTACTTCAGAAAGTAGAAGGTAAGCACAACCACCTCGCAAAATCAAATTGACAATTCTTTTAAATACTGGTAGATCTGATTGAACACCAAAGCATACAAATAAGCCAACACGGTATTCATTACCATAATACTTTACCCAGCTAGTTGTTTGAGTGTCATCATGTAAACTAAGCTTAAGGTGCTCACTTAACACTTCACATCCCTCTAATGTAGAAACCATCTCAGTATGTATCGGTCCATGTTCAAACCTTTCAAAATTAAAAGACTCCCAGTAAAAGGCCATATGTGACTGATGTGCTTTCACCAAAGTTTTGGTTACATTTTTGAAGTTTTTAACAGTGTTTTTGAAAAAATAATGTTTGGCTTCAAACCTCATACACCAAACATGGAGGAGAGGGCCTATTTTTCTTAAACAACTGGGATAATGAACTAAAAAATGGTGCTTAGGTATCAACCGTCTGGTTGGAAATACCGTTTTGAAAAGGCTATGGTGATCTGAAATTAAATGCTTTAAATAGCAAACCATGCCTTCAGTTACACGAGGAGAGAAAACAATATATACAATCTGTAACAACAGTAAGAGTAAGTGCCATACAGAACAATCGCTGTCAAAGAGATCTCCGAAAATAAGAGGTGTGTTGCGCAATAAACACCATGCCTGACCTGCATTTAAACCAAGATCATTGCTTTCATCCATTTTTAAAGCAGATGGACGATTTTTTCTTTCCAGGTATCCATAATTAAAGGCATGAATCCGTTCACACAAATTAGTGACTGTAATTTTCTTGGTATTAACCAAGTGCTGGTAAACAAGTTTGAGTTCAAACTGACCAACACCTTCCAGTATGTCATGCATTATATCCACAGCAAAGTTCTCACAAATATGGTAATAAGTCAGTGTGTTAAACAAACAATCTCTCTTCAACCCAAAATGTGACGATAACTGTGGATTATCTCTCAAACTGCTGCAGTGTTGAGAATAAAGATCTTTAGAGCGCAATACAACACCAGGTTGATCTTCAGAAAAGATCCCTTGGAAAGCATCCCTTTCTGCTAAACAAAAACGACAACAGTATTTGGCACTGAATGATTCAACGAATCCAAATAAACCATGAAGTGCAAGATTGTCTCCAGTGATCTGCACTACACTTCCCCTTAATGGACTATCAGATACTGGGGTTTGTACACCATCTGTCTCCAAACATTTTAAATCATCCACTAGAGGCTTAAGAATGGCATCAAAACCATACTTTTTAATGTCATCAGTGTGAAAAAGCAAGATAAGCTGAATGTTCATCAGTACAGAATTAAATTTTGGAGGCAGGTTTCTCAAAATAAAGTACATGCAACCAAGTTTGTGGCACCCTTTTTTGGGCCCTAAGGGATTGGCTGTCTCAAAATCATCATAGTATAGCTGAAGCTGTAAAGCATTCTTCTCCAATGCAAATAATCTATTACTTTTTACATATGCTCCATCACCAATGTCTTCATATAAGCCATCTGTATGTTCTTTTGTCTGCTGAAAGGCCTCCAGTATTTCTTTATTACTAAACATAGACTGGATAGTTTTGAGGACCGGGACATAGACAAACTTGTCTGTAACAGGAACCTGACTGTACATCCGAGTTGTTTTGTCAAGCCTGACATCAAATCTCACACCTAGAACATGTTCTACTGGTTGCACAATTTTCCACTTATCTGCATAGTATCTCTGACGTTTAGCTTCTGTATTGAAATTTGTCAATGGATTTTCAATTGAACGGAAACATCTCTCAACTGTTTCACAAAGCTCTGGTGGAACATTACTAAGCAGGGTCTCCTTAGTTTTGGTTTGTATGTCATTAACCAATTCCTCAAATCCATCGACTACTCTTTGCACTGCACTGTGAGCCATTTTAGCTTGTAGTTGCGCAACTAATGATCCACTCATCTCATTCAAATTAATCTCAGTCCTTGAAGCCTGCTCTGAAAAATGTCCACTCTCTGCCTCATTACTTAGCACCAGGTCATTGTCAAAGGTGTGCACAACCCCAGCATCACATCCACTTTGCAACTCAGAAACACTGGCACGATCTTCTCTCCTTCTATTTGTGTCACATGAACTAGCAGAAACATTATTTCCATGTATATTAACTAAATGCTTTTTAAATCCAGAGTAACTTCCAAACACTGATGTGCATCCATCCTCGGCACATTTCAGACGCAAGTATTTTCCAGGATATAGGCCATGATGAAACTTTAAATGGCGACAAATTGAGTATGAATTTGGAAGTAACGTTTTGCAAACATAACACGTAAACATAATTGAACAGCAGTTTATTGCTTGATGTTAAGAAACCTAGCCCTGAGTTCCCTGACTCTTGGCTTTTCTCTAATCATACCGACATCAATGTTGTACACAGCTGTTTGTATGAATGTGTAAAAACCATCAAGTGCGTCACTATATGATGTTCCAAAAATGAAGTGTGTCTTAAATAGCTCGTCAAATGCTGCGACTGATGTGTGTGCTTTGCATGGAATTGCCTTGCCATCCACGATGACGTAGGTCTTCTGGATCTTGTTTTTTTGTTCGCCGACACAGAGCAGGAAAGGCTGAGAAGGTTCGAGACTGGACAAGAAGATCTGGATGCTTGCACCAACCTTTAAGTCAAATAGACAGAAGAAAGCAAATGCTGTTAGTTACTTTAAAAAGAAGTGGTAGTAGTGATAGTGGTACACGTATTTGCCTTTTATTACAAACACCGCTCTCCTTACACTAGTGTGCGCTCAAATTAATAAAACCTGTTAGGCCCATCTTTATCTACATCACTTCAATGTTTACAACAATTGATGAGTTAATATGAAAAAAATACAAGTGGTTAACACAATACACTGCAATACATAGGTGAAAGTTCTGCATTAGACAGATTGAGAAAGTTTAGCTTTAGACAGATAACATATAAAACAAGTTATTACTTATGGAAAGAAAACAATATTTTGCATCCCTTGGTTGTTCTGAGGCAGCCTTGCGGTAATTATGAACTGTATCACAAACATACCTGCAGATACCTCACCAAGTAGTCCTCTGCTTGGAGGGCACTGATTTTCGCAGACTTTTTGTGTCCCTTCGATGTCGGAGGAATAAGATGCAGCAGCAAGCACAGTGAAGCGATGTCACGATCCCATCCTAAACAGTTAAGGATTAAATACGTAAGTAATGGCACAAATTATGAAGCAGGAGGTAACGACTACATTTTTTTATTTTTATTGAATGAACTCAATTTACCACCGTCATTGCCTTGGGCAGAACTAAGGAGCTCCTCGACATGGGGAGTTGGCACTAGCGCTTTGGCCTCTTCAGTGATGTGTGGTTGGAAAAACGTGGGCCATTTGGACAAGAACTTCCCAGATGTCTCCTCTCCAAAAAGCATCAAGAAATCCTGCTCAATCTAGTATCAAACCAATACTATGGGTCAACCACTCTTCCCATGAATTTGCACACTTCAAACCGAAACCAAGCACTTATGTAATGTACAAACTTACACTTATGTAATCAAACGTGGAGGCACAAACATTAACAGCAAATTTGGCATGGCAGGGCATGTCTTTACATGAACCCTCATTAGATATTATTTTACCCATTTCACAAACATGTAAACTCACCAGGCCAGGTATGTCAAGAAATCTTGGGAAGATGTCCAGAACAGCTACGGACTTGTTGGGATCACGAACAAGTTTCTGTCTGTGTTCAAAAGTAGCCTTCATTTTGTCCAAGACTAGGGCTTCATCAGATGAATGTTTCATCATAGATATCACCTCTTCACACTCTTGTTCGGTTAGTTGTTGTGAGGTAGATGCCGTGCAGTCCCTTGCAGCCTTTGGACCACCACTGTATTCTTCCACGGCTACCCGAGACCTTGAGCGATCAGATTGACTTCGTTGTACAGTTTTAAGACGCCATGCGATGTACCCAGAGCCTGATGCTGGATCATAAAAGTGCTCCTATAGGGGAAAGCAATATCAGCACTTTCAAAACTGTCATGTAGGCAAAAAACTGCAATTTAGTTCAAAATACCAAACTTACATAACCATGCTTTGACATTGGGTCCTCAAGATATGGGAATAAGGCCACAATGCCTTGAGCATACTTCAGTCGTACAGCCTGAGAAGGGACCCGTCTGAAATAATTGTAGCAAATATTAAAGGATGTGTATTGGGGGATCTAAGAGTAATTTTACTGTCAAAATCTCTTGAAACATACCCATGCACCTCCACCATGTCAGCAACTAAGGTATTCACAAGCTGCCTCCTGGTTAAATCTGTCAGTGACTTTGTTTTATGGTACTCCTGTATGATCTTCTCGCCCCCAGGCTTTCTCTGAAGAACTTCATTGACCATCTATGCATACAACACAATACCACATATGGATATGCTTTTAGTCATAGTTATTTCAACAATGAACACATCAAGACAACATTTGCTAAAACAGCTTACATTTTTGACCATTTCTTTGTGAGACTGGTCATCTGTTCTACATTTTTTCCTTGGAGTCTCAAATGGACTTTCATCCAAGGGGACAGTGGAGGCATCCGAGAGGAACGATGTTTCAGAAGAAATGGACACATCTTCAGAATCTTTTAAAACAAAGAGATTTGTTAAAGTCACCTTAATCAGCAGAACATGTTCCAACGGCTATTACAGCTATCACAAAGTAGAACAAATATGAAAATGTGCACATTCTGACAATTACTTACCATCATTAACATGGACCTTGAACAAGTCTTCCCCTTTTTCAAGCAGGTCTGAAAAGATTTCCGGGTCTACTTCGGTCCCAGATGAGTCTGTGTAAATGATCTCCGTATCAGCAGTCAGGCCAAATTTTGCAATGACTGTACAGAAAAAAAAATATTGTCATTAGTGGTTGTTATCAGGTTGCAAAATCCAAATTCAATATTTTTTTTTGTTCAGTTTCAAAACATGCTTAACCTGATTGGTGGAACTGCTGGAAATCACTCTCAACAACCTTGACGTATTTCTGCGTTTCACGGTATTTTACTTTAACAAGCATTTTCTAAGGACAAAAAAAAAATGCATGATACTTAGCAACATCAACATCAATAATATTAATAATAATCCTAAATATAATAATTTGTAAATCGTACCACAGCTCAGAATGGCACCAGAACAGCCACAAAATGAGCAAGGTTACTATCAAGGTAATTATGATCAAGATGAGTGTCAAGAAAACCCTCTGGTCAAACTGGAAACAAAAAATTTAATTTAAAGTTAGCACACAAAATGTGATCTCATATCTGCATTAATGCAAGACAGAACTGATGCTGCTTTGCAAAAAAAACACACATATCATGCTTTGTCTATCCATATCAAGGAACTTTTAAATTATTGTGGCTTTAAGCTCATGTCGATCTATGGGCAATAATCAGACATTACAGCCTTCTTTGCATAGTGTTGATGGAAGTTAGTATGACGTAGTAGTTCTGCACACAAAAGTTCCATCGGATGGTTTACTTGGCACCCTTTATCTCGTGGGCACACGATTATAATCTCTCTCCTTAACTTCTTCAATAGGCTACGTACACACGACATTTATTTAGCCTACCTTGCGCGCAAATTAACGATAAGATTGTTTGCGTTGCAACCATTCTCTAACACAAACAACGTCATCTCTCCCGCTCAAGATCCTAGGTTACAGAGGCAGTGCAGTTTCCTTGCTCTCAAATTACACGATTAGCTGGTTTGCTTTACACCCTTTCTCTCGCATTCTCACCCTCTTCCTAACGAACGAACATCGGGACTGCTTGCTTGCAAAGTCAGTCAGTATGCTAGTCTGCTTACGTCGGCTGCCAGCCTGTAATGACAGGCACACAAACCCCTATTGATGGTTCGGCTAACTAGCTGTTCTGTTAACATAACGTTACCTGGTTGCCATTTGTTAGGCATGTTAATGCAGGCACATCAACTAAGACCTATGTTTTTTAAGCATTCCTTTGCCTTGCCCATACCTACAAGAAATGTGCTAGCCGAACAACTAACGTTAGCTAACTAGGACTGGCAAACAGACCTCGAATAAAAAATTGAAAATGAGACTGTAACCATCTATGCTGTATGTTCATGTATGAATCATTAAAACTGAAATACACAAGAGAGCTAAAATATTGAAACACTAAACCATATTTTAACCAATTCATCGACTATTCCCAAATTTGCCAATTTACTCACATTCTGTTAACCTAGACTAGCTTGCAGTAAGAGAAGATGGCTATAATGTTTTAGCTAACTAGGACTAGCAAACAGACCTCGAATAAAATAAAATAAATGAGACTGTAACCATCTATGCTGTATGTTCATGTAGGAGTCATTAAAACTGAAATACACAAGAGAGCTAAAATATTGAAACACTACACCATATTTTAACAAAATCATCGACTATTCCCAACTTTGCCAATTTACTTACGTTCTGTTAACCAAGACTAGCCTGCCGTTAGAGAAGATGGCTATACTATACCTAGCCATCTGGCTAGCAAACTTGTACTGAAGTATACCATCTCTGTTAATATGCTGTAATATGCTGTAGTTACTGTAGACATAAAGTTTTCAATTTAGAGGAAATAATTACTTGAATATATGTATTTTTAAAACAACTCAGCAAAGCGTGACTTACCATGAGGTTACCCTTCAAGCAAAAGAAAGATGGCGTTCCCACAATTGGAGAAAATCCACCTGCGCATGTTAGGAGAGGCGTGGTTTCATAACTCTGTAAAGAGTTAAGTCCTTGACACTGGATAATGACTCCAGCTCTTTCGTACAATTGACTCTGTAACAGTTGAATCAACTTTCTGCAGTGTGATTTCAACTCTGCACTTCAACACTTTTGTCTAACACTGGAAAATTAACTCTAAGAATTTTGCTGTGTACATTCATATTTGCATACTGATTGTGACATTTTTTGTGTGGTTAACTACTGAAACTACAAACAATTTTGAAATGGCTTTTTATTTTACCATTGCTTCTCTACTGTAGTTGAACACCCTTTGACCAGCCCCACCCACTTTTTCTTTCACCCTGACTGCTTAGAGAGACTGCTCATGTGTCCTATGAACAAGAGATTCTACTCTGACAAGTAAAAAGACATTGAAACGCCCGCGCTCTCGCCGAATGCGTTCCATCATCTGGGACTCCTGAAGCACACTGGGATGGTTAGCACACAGACAGCTTTCAAACCCAATCCTATTGGCTAAGCCTATGATCCCAACCACCTCTTACTCGTTACTTTCATAATTAATAAGACTGACGGGTACGCTGAGGCCAACCTGGCATCTGACAAGACATTTCTGTCTGCATGTGGACACTGAACGACTCTACTCTAAACTTGCAAAAATCACACAGGCCTTCAGATTGAGATGTAACCGCCCCCTCTCTATTTATCAGTACAATGGAGCCTATCATTGAGATAAAGCATGATGGTACCGTTAAGAAAGGAACGTGTTCTTCATCAGTAGTAGGTCTGCAGGGTGAAGCTGGAGTGAAACTCTCCACTGGTGAGGGATTATTAGGGTTTCCAACATCACCAACATGACAGAAGACACCACATGAAAATACAGCACATTTGATCTAACAGACGAATACAGAAATACCTGTATGTTTTGTGCATAGTACCTGATGGCACAAACCATTTTGCAAGATTTATGCGTGGCTTACTTAAACCACAACAATCACACAGACGCCACCAGAGTTAAAAGTTAGGAGTTCGGAAGGTTAGGAGTTTGGAAAAACTTATCAGAATGGAAAATGCCAGGAACCTTATATTCACAAGCTCCTTCCAGTAAAATGTTACATGAATATGGCCATGAAGACCTGGACGGTGTTGCAAGGGACGACTTGGAGTGCATTATAATGGGTGTAATAAACAAATCACTGAAAACCCTTAGTGAGCCTAACATACCAAGCAATTTAATCTCCTCATCTTGGGCATCTTCAGTTTTAATTGTAACACCGGCCTCTGGTGTCTCCCAGGATTCAACCACACGGCCCAGAGGCACCTGAGCAGGTATGGCGTATCCCCCATTGCAGTTAGACTCAATGAGGTCAGATTCAGCATTGCCCTCCACATGCTGAAAAGGGAAAAACACACACACACACACACACACACACACACACACACACACAGTGAGGTATTGGAAAGAACCAAAACACTCCCCAGACAACTGATTTAACCACACTGACTGACTGTAAACAAGCTTTGACAATGTCTTCAGAATGTCCTCTGTCTAGTGCAGGCTTTCTGTGAAGCACTACAGAGTAGCATGAAGTAGCATTCCCTGTCCTACATGTTGGCTATGCATTACATTCTATGTAATACATGCCTACAATCACAAATTCAGACAGGTCAAACATGATTCTGGTGGGCGTCTGAGATCGACTGCTATTTACATCGATATTGATTAATACAGTCTATATATGTATATCGATAGCAGTTGTAAAGGGGCTAACTACCAGCCTAATTGCTGCCCCCTGCAGGTTACCTTATTTGGACAGCATTACCTGTGCACTGAATCAAGTCAAACGCAGACAGTGTGTAGGGAAAAGCAAGGACTTTTATTTGTCTTTATATTATACTTTCTAAAAGCATCTTGGAGAGAGAGCAGTGGCCAAAACAAGCATCACATCGATGTAAAGTGCAAAGTGCTGATTAATAAATAGATAAATAGCATGAAGGATATAGGCCTATACACAGGAACAGATGGATATATAAATTAGCAATAAATACACAGCAAATTCATCAGTGTTTCAGATGGGCAAAGTACAATCAGATAAAACAAGTTAAATTCATCCCAATCATAATGTCAGTGATAAAATACACATCAAGAGCCAGAAGGCATCCACAGCAACCCATAAGCACAGCAAGCCAAGGCAAAGTATATCCCCTCCTATTCCTCTGTACAGACACGGCGCTTTGCCCAGAATATGAGCTTGCTCTTCCTGCTCACACATGCACACGCACTGACATACATAAAGAAACCCGCCGGGGAACACAATTCCCCGGAAAACAACAAGACATGAATGGCAACAGAATACTACCTGATACGCTGGCCTCCTCGCCGCGACCTCCGGACGTGGGGTATATCGGAGGTACACAGACCAGTGATCGCAACACGCAACGGTCAGCTATCTAAGCCAACGCACTTAGTATCAATCTCATAGGATATTAGTAATGCGACGGGTATACAGCACTCACCCACGTCCTGGCACGGCAGCCCTCGGCTTGGAGCTCAGCAGTATCTCCTGTCCCTGACCTACCGTTTCTACACAAGCAAACCCATTATATTCCCGTTACCAATTGATTAATGCAACACAGGTGTGTCGCAACGTCTAAACCGGCGGGCGGGCTGGACCCCGCCCCCACATTGTCTTTCACGCAAACCACCTGCTTACACAGTGTTTCACTAACACGTCAGCGCTCACATGCTATTATTAGGCCAACACCCATCACAGGTAGGCAGCGTTCCGTCTACGACACAGTGCGCATGGCCATACAAGCGTGTACTTTCCCCCACCGTAACTAGCTGGCAACGATGATCAACACTGCAACAAACCTCAGAATATGGACAAAGTAATCAGTGAGGTCCTTGAAGTTGAGATTAAGAGAGATCCAAGTGTCTTCCTGGTTGGTCTCCCCTCTAAGGTGCTACATCTCCCCTTTCCAAGATACACACTCCTTGAGAAGCTCCTCTTAACTGCCTGAAAATGCATCTTACTTCACTGGATTAAAGAGTGCCCACCAACTATTACATCATGGTACAGAGAGATCTTTAACATTCTCCCACATGAAAAATTGGTGGCTATTATAAAAGGAAAAGAGGGTTTGTTTTTGAAAATCTGGTCCCCTTTCATAGACTACCTGCCGGAAGACCTCAGGTCCTTACTTATGAGAGGGGAATTGGGTACTTTTGGGATATTCAAGATTTTTTTGGGGGGGATATTCGCGTGGGGCGCAAAAAGCTTCAAATCTTGAATGTCTTTAATATCTCAACAAGTAAAGGTTTTAGTGCTTAGAAACCTTCATAGTGCATCTATAAACATGCCTATTCCGGTCATTTTGAGACCAAATTCAAGTGTCTATGACCTTCAGAAGCTGAGATAAAGATGCGCTGGACGCGCCCTAGAAGGGCGTGGCAAAATCTCGATGTTCGCTCGGGTTACAGTAAATGACAGCACCCTAGTTTTGTTCCTCATGGTCAAATTAGCCAGAAACCGTTGAGAAAAGTCATGCCGCTCATACTTCATACTCAATCTATGGGCTGCTAGTAGAGTATATAGCCATAGTGGAATAGAAATGGACACATCTACATTCAGGAAAGCACTGCAGCGCATAGTGAACACAGCTGGTAAGATCATTGGTGCCCCACTCCCACTCCCTTCCCTGCAAGACATATACACCACCCGCCTCACCCGGAAAGCTACCTCGATTGCGAGTGACACCAGCCACCCCGCACACAGTCTGTTCAGCCTCCTACCCTCTGGAAGAAGGTATAGGAGCCTCCGTTGCCGCACCACCAGACTCAGAAATAGCTTCATACACCAAGCTGTCAGGAGGCTAAATTCTCTCCCCTCACTCCCCCCAGCCATATCCGTCAGTCCCCCCCCCCTAAAAATCACTCAGGACTCTGCAACAAAACTGTCCCTTGCACTTTACTTTACCACTTACTGTTATACTTGCACTGCCAATGTAACAAATACATCTCACAGGATGTCTTTTTGCTGCCTTTTTTTGCACTACCATAACCTCACTTTAAAGTAAACTTATGCTGCTGTACATGTATCTGTATGTTTATAACTATATCTATATGTATATCTATATGTCTTGTCTTATCTGTTGTTGTGCATGTGCACTTTATATATTTCACCTTGGGAGAGTGGGAAACGTTTTTTCGTTTCCTTTGTATGTCTTAACATGCAAAGTAATTGACAATAAAGCTACTTTGACTTTGACTTTGATTCTGCAACAGTACCTCCACCTCTACACCGGTAAAGTTTGGTGTGTGTTTACTCGACCGGTGCTCGATTTCCGCTTTTACATGATTTTGATCAGTCTGAAGTTGTTTTCGCGTTGCCCGTGGATTGTGCACACGTCTCTTCAGTTGCATGCCCTCATAAGCTGCCGGTGAGTTTCTGTATGAAAATTCAGGTGCACCAGAACGCGCGTTCAATTTAAGAATCAGTGCACAGCTACGGACACTTTGGCGGTTTTAGAACATATTTCCAGGTGTTCATGAATCCGGCGGATATCTTTTCTTAGGTTGGTCTTTCGAAATCCGTAAGAAGATATTTAAAGCAGCACAACGGAGGAATTGCTAATCCCTAACGAGATGCTAGTGGCTAAACCTAGCGAAACCTGTTGAAATTCGCTTCCTTTGACACTATGACAAACTAGTGAGTCAACAACTTTCCTACACAGTCAAACACCAAGCAAGTGCAACACAAGACAAAGCAAGACGGCAAATAAGCTACTTACTAGTCCGGCAGAGAGTAGTACCCGGGCGGCTTCCAGAAAATTACATAGCCAAGTAATATGCCTATGGACCCTGGTATGGTAATGGCACAAAGGCCATTCTTCATATTAAACGTCATTGTAGCCCCCCAATTTTTTTAAACTGTTATTTTAAGGTAAAATTGCTAATCCTAACCCTAAAGTACAATTGCTACATACTGTTACTTTAAGAAGACACTGGTTCGAGAATGAGGCCCAATGATAGGTCGTGGTATGTCTTCAAATAAGAATGAATTATTAACACTAATTGAAACATTAACTCCAGATTACAATCCCTTTTATCCATTATTCACTCAATAACCTTGAACACAGTGGCACTTGAGAACACGCCACCTGGGTTCATTTATGTACACAGAATGCCAGACCTTTTGCCTGCTAACAGTAGACCCACCATACGTACATAGGAAAACATCATAAATATTGCTTTTATCAGTAGAATAATGGTTATTTTTAAATCCAGGGAATGAATGCTAACAAATTTGACTTAGGGTGGTATTCAAAGTCACATGAAAAAGTAAACATACTGGACTGGACTGAATTTGCTAGTTTAAATGTATGTGGTTCACACTTCACCTGTTCCATACACTGAGCACAGCAACCTCAATGAAAGTTGCAACTGGACTGCTCAAGACTGTTTGATAGCAGTGCATCGGCAACGGGGAATGTGTGTAACATTTCTATCTGTCAGCAAATGGTCTTGTTAAAACTGAAGGAAATACAGATAGCTATGGAGCTGTGGAGATATCCACCTGGAATCGGCTGTTAATCCTGAAAGAGTCTGTTGTACTTCGGCGAAATTCCCTGATTAAATCGCTGAGGCCCAAACTTGTTCAAGTAAGAGACGGAGTAAGAGACTTGTGGAAGATGGCTTAGCGTAATAAATAATGCGTTTATTCAGACACTAGCCATGGTTACCTCGGTAGAGCACGGTCGCATGCCACGAGGCAGAGTCTTCTTCTGTGAGGAAAGGTCCTTTGTTACGAGGACAGTCTTCTATTGGCATTACAGAAATGTACATACATTTATAGTGTAGAATTAACATATGAAACAAGACAAAATGTTAGGGGAGGGGTGGGTGTGTAGCTTTGACCAAGGGCTATGGCCAGGTAGAGCCATATAGATGCTTATATGTTTGGCTTCAACCATCTTGTCGTGGCTTTAGACAAAAGCCAACAATCAGAATCTAATAGCTCTTGCTCCAAGACACACAAAAGTCAGAAACCATGTGTGATGGCCCTCAACATAGAGAAAAGGTCAACAGCCAAGCCTGATGGCTCTGGCCTGGTGCTATGCAAACTAAGAATGTGGGCCTATTTGAGATGTAGTCTGGTGTGTGGAGTTATGGTCTGATATATGAAATTCACCTAAATCTAACAATCTCCATAGTGTTAAAGCACGATTATAGTTGGTTTGTACCAGTATCACCATGCAGGTCATTCACTGAAAACACCTAAATGTTGTCTGTAAGACTGTGACATGCTAAAGATATGATTGAGAGCGACATTCCCTTGCAAAATAGCTCCTGCTTTTTGCAAACTTTAAAATCTAAGACGGTGTGGAGTTACAAAGATAGCACTGCGTCTTGATGTCAATCTGAAATCTCGTCAGAGATCAGTGGCTTCTGTATTCCTACCATTCACCACCTCACCTCAGTTTTACTCCCTTGCCAGTTGCTATTCGTTATCGTTTGAATATTGACTGTAGTGGAATGAGGACTTGTGCTGAATGTCTGGTTATTTGTTTAATGTGGCAATTCTGTTAAATATATACTCTACGCACCTTCACAGAAACCACCTGTGTTCCTTCACAGCGGTTCCCAGGAGGTGTGTGTGAATCTGTATTGTGTGTGTTTGTGTGTACGAGGCCAGGTATTTAAAAGCAGGGCTACTCGGAGAGACTCTCAGAGACTTCAGGCAGAGGAAGGAAAAAGACAAACGAGATGAAGACTCTCATCGCTGTGCTCCTGTGCACTGCTCTGTGCTGGGACGGGCTTAACGCTCTGTGCCCTGACCCTGCCACCTTGACGGACGTCAACGGCGGCAAGGTCTGCGCCCGCATGTTCTCGCGCAGCACCGTCATCTACGCGCAGAGCTGCGTAGGCGACAGCCTCGATTCCTACTCCGGCGACGATATACCCACTATCAGCTTGCTTTGGAACAACCGCGTCTCAGCGCTCGTCGTGAGCCGGTTCTGCTCCCTCACCGTCTGGTCCCGCTTCAGGAAGCAGGGCGTCAAGCGCAAGTTCAGCGCTGGCATCCAGCACCGCCTGAAGGACGTGGGGCAGGGGCTGGGGATACTCCGCGACTGGGACAACGACATCTCTGGATACATGTGTGAATGCTAGAAGCAAAGAGGGGCTAAGCGCGATTTACTCTCACTGGAGAGAGATTGATTGGATGGTGTGAGAGAAGGAGAAATGAGAAAGAAGAAAGAAAGATGAATGCACTAGAAGACGAATGTGCTGAAAGATGCTTGTAAAAGTGTTCTGTTGTGTGGGAATCCAATAAAACTCTTCACTGCTTGTGATTTTTTGTCTCTTCTCTGGCTTTTATATATAGTTTCCCTTTTTTAATGGTAGTGCAGGGGAGCAGTGAACTACATGGAATTGAACTAATAACTACATTTTGCAGGAGCTTGCCGATAGTTCAGCTACATTCATATTTGCATACTGATTTGCACTTAAAAGTCGGTTTTTTTTGCCATTTTTTGTGTAGTTAACTAGGCTACTGAAACTACAAACAATTTTGGAATGGCTTTTTATTTTATTATTGCTTCTCTACTGTAGTTGAAACCCCTTAGACCAGCCCAACCCACTTTTTCTTTCACCCTGACTGCTTAGAGAGACTGCTCATGTGCCCTATGAACAAGAGATTCTACTCTGACAAGTAAAAAGACATTGAAACGCCGAACTCGTCCTGCGTGAAGCGCTCTCGCCGAATGCGTTCCATCATCTGGGACTCCTGAAGCACACTGGGATGGTTAGCACACTGACAGCTTTCAAACCCAATCCTATTGGCTAAGCCTGATATCCCAACCACCTCTTACTCGTTACTTTAATAATTAATAAGACTGACGGGTACGCTGAGCCCAACCTGGCATCTGAAAAGACATTTCTGTCTGCATGTGGACACTGAACGACTCTACTCTAAACTTGCAAAAATCACACAGGCCTTCAGATTGAGATGTAACCGCCCCCTCTCTATTTATTAGTACAATGAAGCCTACAATTTAGATAAAGCATGAAAGTACCGTTAAGAAAGGAACGTGCTCGTCATCAGTAGTAGGTCTGCAGGGTGAAGCTGGAGTGATGCTCTCCACTGGTGTAACAAACAAATCACTGAAAACCCTTAGTGAGCCTCACATACCAAGCGGTTTAATCTCCTCATCTTGGGCCTGTTTCGCCCCTCTACACCCCTACTGGCTTTGCAGTGGCAGTGCAACCATAGATATATATAAAGGCTGGATGTCTCATCCAACGGAGTCGAACGCCCACACATGGCGGCCATCTTGCTCCAGTCAGCCCGCTCACCCATAACATTGTGTTGGTAGTGGTATGTACTTTTTAAATAACCATAACTTGCTCAATTTTCAACAGATTTTTTAACGGTTTGGTTTTTTACAAACGTTATTAACGTGGTTATAATTCTGGATGCTTTTAGAAAATAACATAATTATTCATAAGTATGCAATGTCATAACTACATCTCTGACGTTTATAACAAACCAAACCGTTTAAAAATCGGTTGAAAATTCGGTAAGCGAGCTGACTTGAGCAAGATGGCTGCCATGTGCGGAAGTTCGACTCCGTTGGCCGGCAACGCGGACGAGACATCTAGCCTTTATATATATCTATGAGTGCAACCACCTTTGGGTGGTGAATGGGCATATTTAGCTCGATTGTCCACACCTGGGGAGGTGAGGTGTATGCATTACATTTGATGTATGTTAGCCTACATGCTTACAATTACAAATTCACACAGGTCAAACATGATTCTGGTGGGCGTCTGAGATGGACTGCTATTTACATCGATATTGATTAATACAGTCTATATATGTGTCGGTAGCAGTGTTTCGCTAACACGTTATCGCTCACATGCTATTATTAGGCCAACACCCATCACAGGAAGGCAGCGTTCCATCTACGATACAGTGCGCATGGCCATGCAAGCCTTTACTTTTCCCCACCGTAACTAGCTAGCAACGGTGATGAACATTGCAACAAACCTCAGAATATGGACAATTTCACTTGACTACTATGAGTAAATGAGTTACAAACTTTCAAATAAAAGAAAGGGAAGAGACAGAAAATCACAAGCAGTGAAGAGTTTTATTGGATTCCCACACAACAGAACACTTTTACAAGCATCTTTCAGCACATTCGTCTTCTAGTGCATTCATCTTTCTTTCTTCTTTCTCGTTTCTCCTTCTCTCACACCATCCAATCAATCTCTCTCCAGTGATAGTAAATCGCGCCTATCCCCTCTCTGCTTCTAGCAGACACACCAGTATCCAGAGATGTCGTTGTCCCAGTCGCCGATCAGCCCCTGCCCTGCTTCCTTCAGGCGGTACTCGATGCCGGCGCTGAAGGTGTGCTTCCTGCCCTGCTTCCTGAAGCGGTCCCAGACGGTGAGGGTGCAACCCTGGCTCACAACGAGCGATGAGACGCGGTTGTTCCAACGCAAACTGATAGTGGGTATATCGTCGCCGGGGTAGGAATCGAGGCTGTCGCCTCCGCAGCTCTGCGCGTAGATGACGGTGCTGTCCGAGAACATGCGGGCGCAGACCTTGGTGCCGTTGATGTCCTTCAGGGTGGCGGGGTCAGGGCACTGAGCATTAAGCCCGTCCCAGCACAGAGCAGTGCACAGGAGCACAGCGATGAGAGTCTTCATCTCGTTTGTCTTTTTCCTTCCTCTGCCTGAACGCTCTGAGAGTCTCTCTGAGTGGCCCTGCTTTTAAACACCTTGCCCCATACCAGAAAAAGCACACTCGCACACTCACACACACAGATTACTTTTACACACAAACACACACAATACACACACATATACATTCACACACACTTCCTGGGAACTGCTGTAAAGGAACACAGGTGGTTATTGCAAGGGCGTAGGTTTGGTCTCAGCATTGGTAGGAACACTGCCCGGCAGCCCCCCCCAAATAAAAAATAAAAAACGTAGTTTATAATAAGGCAAACTTTATTAAAATATATTAACATTTGTGTACTAACTCGTGGAACTTGGAACTGATTTAAACATAATAAGAATAATAAACCTTAGTTTAAATACAAAACAGTATTCTGCACCGAAAATAAATAATAATAAATAATTTAATAAATGGATAAAAACTGTTCTCCACATTTTTTGCAAGTATTAACATCACTTCTTTTTGTTGTCCTTTTTTGGATATCCCAAATATGAGTAAGACCTCATTTGAAGCCCTGATGGTCCAGCTGCTGCTTCCTCAACCTGCACTACATCTGCACTGGATTTCTGAGTTTCCTGAGTGCATTTCAAAATAATGCCTTAATGAACAAAATTACCGAATGAGAAGTACATGCAATGCATTTGTTTGTTCTGAAATTCATTTTGAATATGTAGGTAATTGGTTCAGGTTTTATTGAGCAATACTAGGCCTACATCATCTGTACTGGATTTCTGAGCAATGAAATAATGTAATAAATCAATTATATGATACATATATTTGGGCATCCCAATTTATAGAACCTTTTTACTACCTACAAGTATAACATTTATTCTCAAAATAGCCAGTGTGAATGATAACATTCAGGAGAAACATTGTCTAAACAATGTAAAAAAACAGCAATTTAATGCAATCTTTACCAAAATGGACAATTCAACGTCTCACCTGAACCCCTGATGCTGATTCATCATCACCCTGCTCTACATCTGTAGCTTCATGCTTCTGTTTTTCCTGCACAGTAATTCATCAATTTAACACAGACACTAACCATGCTTAGTTGACTGCTGACATTGGTCGAGAGATTACAGGGAACAGAGATAGCCTTATTACTATCCAAGGGATCATATAGGCCTACTTTTCACCAGTTAATATCACTTTTGAGTTGCTAGCTAGCTGGTACTAGGCTAAACTAGCATGGTCCCATTATGTGGGCAGGTTAGCTTTATCCTTCTGGCTTCAACAAGACCAGCTGCTGCTAACACATTGGTCGAAAGATGTGTTGATGGAATAGTGAAGTTGTTGAGGACGTTCGGAACACTTTCAGGTTACAAACTAAATATTGCCCAGACTCTGTGTTTTCCTGTTAATCAGTTAGCTAAATCAATCCCCTCAGGTGCACTGCCCTTTGACCTATGGCTTTAAATATTTGGGTGTCTACGTTTCCAATTCTCTTACCTCACTTCTAAAGAATAACTTCGCAAACATGATTGAGAAGATCAAATTGGACCTTCAGAAATGACACATTACCCATGTCACTTGTGGGTTGAATTTAAACCATCAAAATGAATGTTCTACCTGGAATACTATTTATTTTACAGACTTCCTCTCTTTCTCCCCAAATCATTTATCACCTCAATTGATCCTGCTATACGGTCTTCCATTTGGGCTGGCAAGCCTCTTAGGATCCAGAAAAAAATTCTGCAGAGGCTCAAACAAGATGGGGGTTTTGCCATACCCAACATGCTGTTTTACTATTGTGCAGCCAACATTTAAAAGTTAAAGATAGTGGGTCACGCATATATTTTCTTATGTTAGGGGGTGTTCGTGAGCATGGCGGGCAGCGTCTTTCATGTTGGTTAGAGGGGAACTTCGGGATTTTTCAATTTGGGCCCTATTTTCCGATGTTTTTGGATCCAAACTTTTACTTAGGACAAGTAACTATTGAAATCTGTGCAGTATTGTGTTAGGATTCCATTATATAGCTGTTTTTAGCATTCTATGAGGCAAGCCAGCACATCAAAGTAAACCATTTGTTTTCTCCACTGACAGGCTCTTGGGTATTATTGTAATACTTATTTGCTAAGAGATATTTAGATTGCTGCCACAACCTTTGTTACTCCAGTACGGTCTGGCGTCTGAGACAGGGACACTCACACAGGGGATAGAGTATATCACAATAATTGTATTCAATACAATTCATTAAAGGTAAGTCCCTTAGGACCTCCACTTCCCCAATAAATAATGCCCCCGCTGGTTCAACAGAAGCTACAATCCCCCGACTCACACGGAAAACTAACGAAAAGGCATCAATTCTTCCAACAGCACTACACACTAGGTTACTTAACACACACACACCTAAGGACCGACTCACACTCGGTCAAACTATGTGACAAAGGGGGGAGAACAACTCGCCAACCAAGCGGGCTACCATCACTCGGGTAGGACTAGGCCCCATCTACAGGCTTCATTAAAAAACAAGACCACACAGAACATTAATAAATAGACATGACAGGAAAAACATTGCAAGTCACACACAAACACACACTGAAAAGTGTAAAAGGCACAGACTTCCCCGTCTGTCGGTAAAACCTCTCCGTCGGGTCTGGCTTGGACGGTCCCAAGGGAACAGTTCAGGGACTACCACAGCGGGCGTAACGTCGGTCTGCAGCAACCTCTGAATTTGCGCAGAGAAAACGCTCGGGCAACCGTGGTCCTAGCGCACTCGCTAAACCCAGATCCCTCTCTGTCTCAAGGGAGAATCAGTCTCCCCCTCCTGAACCAACAAGGAACGCTCCCCCTGCATAACTGTCTTCACCGCCGGCAGCACTATAAGCCACGAACAGCACCCACCCTCCGAGTGCAGTCGCAACCAGTCTCTCCGCGTCTCCCTCCGGTGTGCATTCCACTTCCTCTTATCCCCTCACTCCCTGGTGTACACAATCAGTCCCACAACCCCAATAAATTAGTCATTAATCATTCAATCCCTCCCTCAGCCAGTCACTCACTACACTATTATAAGGGTCTGACAACATGGAAAGGATCCCTAGAGAGAGATACCCGCGTCAGTTTACCTCAATAACTGTGAAAATGACTGTTTGTACGGCCTGTTTTAGCTGTCTCTTCTTCCAGTCTTGACATCAACCCATTAAGTGCCTGGAGTCGATTGGCCTACCATGTACTGCTGGAGTGGGCACTCAAAGTAGAGCGCCTCCTTTCGATAATTGACTACAGAGTTGATAAGGGACCACAACTTTTGTGGTTGCTGGTTTCCGTGCTCTAATTCAATACTGGACTGATTTTGATCATTAAAGCAACATTACTGGGTGAGCACTGACGCTGAGCTGCCGCCAGGGTGAGAACTGACTTGCCCCCTCCATTACGGGCCCTCCTGTGTTGTGTGCAATGGCTAACTCCTTTGCCTGTCAAAAAGTAGCAGGAGGTGGCCCTCCAGTTTTCACAAGCTCAGCCTTTTTTCTGCTTGCTGTGAACACATGAATAGGCTTGAAGGAAGTGTAGGAAACACACCTCATCTACCAGAGCATTAATGAGAACTATTCATGCATAGCCTACCACTGATATAAAAATATTCGATTTAATCATGGCCTGTTGCAGGTGCGCTTTCAAACTGGGGTTGCAGCTGAAATGACTGTTAGACATTCTCCTTAACACAATATTGTTATATTTATACATTCAGCCTAGGGAGTAGCTCTTACTTGATTAACAGTAAGTAGTAACGGGTCAATTTCATAACAGTAACCCCCCTGTAGGCTATAATAAAAATGAATTAGTTTAACAGCAATTCAGTCAATCACAATATCAACCCTGACTTTTCTTGACAACCCTGAAAAAAATTGACTAAGTTAGGTTAAAAAACCCCACAAAAAACAAATTCACATCATATGACACGAAATTATAACAAAATATGATATAAAAAGTCACATGCTAGCAAAAAATGCCTCTCAACAGAATGTATTGCATAAGGTGCCTACTCCACTATTCAAAGGTCACACGGCTTCCTGGAATACCCCTAAACAGCACAATCCCATCTGGGCTTTTCACAAGGACATAATGGCAAGGAATGCTATATTTTTGTTGTAAACAAATCTGACCACAACTAAAACAGGACAACAATATTTAACATCTTTTATAACACCTTTTACCTATATTTGCACATTTTTAGACAGTTTGACCGACTTGAGCACTGGTCTAAAAAAATGTCTTACTTGTCAGTTTTGTAATGTCTGACTAGTACAATCTTCAACCTGCACCTTGTTAGACTGCATGAATGGCCTGAACTCTGGTCTGAAAACTGGGCCTGTCTTTTTACTTGTCAGAGCAGAATCTCTTTTTTATAGGACACATGAGCAAGAGCCGTCTCTCTAAGCGGTCAGGGTGGAAGAAAAAGGGGGTTCCTTCCTAGGCTGGTCAGTGGGGGTTCAATAACAGTAGAGAAGCAATGGTACAATACAAATAAAAAGCCATTCCTTTACTTTTATTGCCCAAAACTGTTTGTTAGCTGGTTATGTTGTTTATTTATTTATTTATCTTCTAGTATTTTTGTCTTGTTCTCCTTTATGGCCATTACTCTTCTCTTGTGATTTTTGTTGTTGTTGTCTTGACTTTGACTCATTCCTTTTATTTATGTTTATATAAAATGTAAAATTCAATTGCCTTGACTGGAAAGCACTTTTGATCAACTCCTGTTTTTTTTTTTAAATGTGCTATACAAAAGCAAATTACTTGACTTGACTGAAGATCTAATACGAGCTGTTTTTTTTCAGATTTACATGACATGAAGTCATTTGGCAGATGCCTTTGTCTAGGATTTTGTTTAAAGTGGCAATTCTGTTAAATATATACTCTACGCACCTTCACAATAACCACCTGTGTTCCTTCATAGCGGTTCCCAGGAGGTGTGTGTGAATGTATATGTGTATGTATATGTAATGTCTGTGTGTGTGTGTTTGTGTGTGTGTGTGATGGTAATCTGTGTGTGTGAGTGTGCTTTTTCTGGTAAGGGGCCAGGTGTTTAAAAGCAGGGCCACTCAAAGAGACTCTCAGAGATTTCAGGCAGAGGAAGGAAAAAGACAAACGAGATGAAGACTCTCATCGCTGTGCTCCTGTGCACTGCTCTGTGCTGGGACGGGCTTAACGCTCAGTGCCCTGAGCCCGCCACCCTGAAGGACGTCAATGGCGCCAAGGTCTGCGCCCGCATGTTTGAGGACAGCAACATCATCTACGCAGAGAGCTGCGGAGGCGACAGCCTCGATGCCTTTCCCGACGACGATATACCCACTATCCCCTGGCGCTGGAACAACCGCGTCTCGTCGCTCGTCGTGAACCGGGGCTGCTCCCTCACCGTCTGGGGCCGCTACAGGAAGCAGGGCACCAAGCGCAAGTTCAGCGCTGGCATCCAGCACCGCCTGAAGGACGTGGGGCAGGGGCTGGGGATACTCCGTGACTGGGACAACGACATCTCGGGATACTGGTGTGTCTGCTAGAAGCAGAGAGGGACTAGGTGCAATTTACTCTCACTGGAGAGAGATTGGTTGGATGGTGTGAGAGAAGGAGAAACGAGATAGAAGAAAGAAAGATGAAGATGAATGCACTAGAAGACGAATGTGCTGAAAGATGCTTGTAAAAGTGTTCTGGTTTGTGGGAATCCAATAAAACTCTTCACTGCTTGTGATTTTCTGTGTCTTCTCTGGCTTTTATTTGAGAGTTTGTAATTCTGGAGGGGTCATAGTTTCCCTTTTTTAATGGTAGTGCAGGGGAGCAGTGAACTACATGGAATTAAACTAATAACTACATTTTGCAGAAGCTTGCCGATAGTTGAGCTACATTCATATTTGCATACTGATTTGCACTGATAGAGACTTTTTGGGGCATTTTTTGTGTGGTTAACTACTAAAACTAGAAACAATTTTGGAATGGCTTTTTATTTTGCCATTGCTTCTCTACTGTAGTTGACCCCCCTTTGACCAGCCCCACCCACTTTTTCTTTCACCCTGACTGCTTAGAGAGACTGCTCATGTGTCCTATGAACAAGAGATTCTGCTCTGACAAGTAAAAAGACATTGAAGCGTTTCTGGCAGCCGTAGGCAGTCCTGGCGGGGCCCAGCTCGTCCTGGGTGAAGCGCTTTCGCCGAACGCGGTCCATCATCTGGGACTACCAAAGCACACTGGGATGGTTAGCACACTGACAGCTTTCAAACCCAATGCTATTGGCTAAGCCTGAGATCCCAACCACCTCTTACTCGTTACTTTCATAATTAATATGACATGATGATATGGGTACGCTGAGGCCAACCTGGCATCTGACAAGACATTTCTGTCTGCATGTGGACACTGAACGACTCTACTCTATACTTGCAAAAATCACACAGGCCTTCAGATTGAGATGTAACCACCCCCTCTCTGTTTATTAGTACAATGAAGCCTATAATTTAGATAAAGCATGAAGGTACCGTTAAGAAAGGAACGTGTTCATCAGTAGTAGGTCTGCAGGGTGAAGCTGGAGTGTGAAAATCTCCACTGGTGAGGGATTATTAGGGTTTCCAACATCCGGTGCGCCTGCAGAATGGTCGCACTGACGAGAGCTCCGTCAAAACTACCTCGCTTTTTGTTTGTTTTGTTACTGTTAGTAGTTTGTTTCGTTAATGTTGCAGTGTCGTTAATTCAATATGATCAGCAGACACTTCTGGTTATTATATGTGTATTAAATGTTATTTGTATATATGTTAGTATTATATGTATAGGTTGTTATATGTTTTAGCACTGTATTGTATATTTATCTTGTATATTTAGTAAGGTTATTTAGGTTATTATATATGTTTATTACGTGTAAATTATGTTCAGAGTAGGGCTGAACGATTTGGGGAAATAATCTAATTGTGATTTCCCCCCCCCCCAATATTGCGATTGCGATTTAATATGCGATTTTTTTATTTTATCCAAAATGTTTTCCCAACAAATCGTAATGAATGATTTCAATATGACCAACACAATATTAGATACATTTAGTGTAAAATATTATTTCCCACAATTACATTTTTTATTTAACTGCTCATTACAGAATCAAGAACAACAAATCGGTGGCTTTGCCACTGTGCATTTAAGTAATTTAAACAAAGTCATTTTAAACACTGTGTGCAAAATTGACCATCTTAAGAAAAAAAAAAAAATATTATTATTATTTTTTTTTTTTAGATCACGTTTTTAATCGCGAACGTTGCGGTTAGAAAATCGTGTTCTATCATATCGCGATTAAGTCGCAAATGCAATTAATCGTTCAGCCCTAGTTCAGAGTACTTGTACAGAGTGTATGTCATGTTATGTTATGTTATACTATGTTATGTTATGTTATGTTATTGTAGGTTGTTGTGCGGTGCCTTGTCCTAAGAATTTTAGTGCCCAGTCTGACCCTGTGTCATTCTGTGCATTTGACAATAAAAGACGTGATGACAGAAGACACCACATGAAAATACAGCACATTTGATCTAACAGACGAATACAGAAATACCTGTATGTTTTGGGTGTACACTGACTTGATATTTGGTGGGTGTTGTCTATGCCACTGCCACAGCATGCCTGGTACGGCTGCTATTGCACTTTGTAACTTTGGTGGTCAGGGCGCGACTACGTAATGCTTTATGGCACTACCTCACACAACAACAACTAGACCCCTCTGCTAGCTATAAGAAGAAGCTATCACAGTATTCTCTGCATGACATCATGGCAGAGGCAACAAAAAAAACCGAGGAAGACATTGTCAGAGGAAGCGAGGAAGAGAAAAAGTTACCGAGCAAGAGACCGAACAAGAGTCCATCTCGGACTGGCTTTTACTCACTGGGCGATCAAAACAATTGGCATGATAGTACCCTGTTCATAAAGGGTGGACATTGAGCTGCCGCCAGGGTCAGAACTGACTTGCCCCCTCCATTACGGGCCCTCCTGTGTTGTGTGCAATGGCTAACTCCTTTGCCTGTCAAAAAGTAGCAGTGTTAGGTGAAAATTCACCCTAGTTACCTCAGGACTCCGGAGCTGCATATAAGTACATTTATTAGACAAACAACAATTGCAATCAGGCTCACCCCCAGCACAAGGCTGAAAGTGAAGCAATGATAAACACATCGCACAAGGTTTATATAGACAGAAGTTTAGCGTTCAGCAGAGATAACCACGTGGTGGATTTCTGACGTCCGAGGCAAGGATGGAAGTTTTGCAAGGTCAGAAGAAGCACAGTTCGACCCTTCTTTTCTGCTTGCTGTGAACACATGAATAGGCTTGTAGGAAGTGTAGGAAACACACCTCATCTACCAGAGCATTAATGAGAACTATTCATGCATAGCCTACCACTGAAATGATTGTTAGACATTCTCCTTAACACAATTTTTTTATTTTTATATATTTAGCCTAGGGAGTAGCTCTTACTTAATTAACAGTAAGTAGTAACGGGTCAATTTCTATAATTAAATGAATTACTTTAACAGCAATTCAGGCAATCTCAATCTTGGCTTTCCTTGACAACCCTGAGTAAGGTTAAAAAAAAAAAAATCTAATTCATATCAAATATGATATAAAAGAGTCACATGCCACAAAAATGCCACAAAAAATTCCTCTCAACAAAATGTATTGCATAAAGTGCCAACTCCACTATTCACAGGTCACATATAAGCTTCCTGGAATACCGCTGAGATCTAAACCTTTCCTAAACAGCACAATCCCATCTGGGCTTTTCACAAGGACAAAATGGCAAGGAATTCAAACAAATCTGACTACAACTAAAACAGGAAAACAATATTTAACTTGCACCTTTTTAGACCGTTTGACCGACTTGAGCGCTGGTCTAAAAAAAATGCGCCTCTTGTCTTTCTCGCCAGGTTTTTAACGTCTGACTAGTATAATCTTAACTAAAACAGTCTTCAACTTGCACCTTGTTAGACTGCATGAACAGCTTGAACTCTGGTCTAAACAATGGGCCTGTCTTTTTACTTGTCCGAGCAGAATCTCTTTTTTATAGGACACATGAGCAAGAGCCGTCTCTCTAAGCGGTCAGGGTGAAAGAAAAAGGGGGTTCTCCCTCCTAGGCTGGTCCAAGGGGGTTCAATAAGTGTAGAGAAGCAAAGGTACAATACAAATAAAAAGCCATTTATTTTATTGCCCAAAACGGTTTGTTAGCTGATTATTAAGTTGTTTATTTATTTATCTTCTAGTATTTTTGTCTTCTTCTCCTTTTATGGCCATTACTTTTGTCTTGTGATTTTTGTTGTTGTTGTCTTGACTTTGACTCTTTCCTTTTATTTATGTATATATAAAATGTAGAATTGAATTGCCTTGACTGGAAAGCACTTTTGGTCAAGTCCTGTTGTTTTTTTAAATGTGCTATACAAAGACAAGTGACTTGACTTGACTGAAGATAATACGAGCTGTATTTTTTTTACATTTACATGACATGAAGTAATTTGGCAGATGCCTTTGTCTAGGATGACTTACATGCTGAGTACATCACAGGGAAATGGAGAGTGTGAAAAAAGTGGCATCATCACCGGATGTCATTTGCTTCTTTCAGGACTTTTTATTTGACAATAAATGCCTTCAAAACAGGACAGACGTGTTGTCACACTTTTACACAGTGTTTAATACATCACATATTTTCCACTACAACCCCTGATGTGTCATTGGTGCAGAACAGTATAGCCTACAAAAGAATGATAGGTTGTGGTATATCTTCAAATAAGAATTAATTATTAACACTAAATGAATCATTATCTCCAGATTATGTTCAATTTTATCCATTACTCACTCAATATCCTCGAACACAGTGGCACTTGAGAAAACGCCACCTGGGGTCATTTATGGACACAGAATACCAGACCTTTTGCCTGCCAACAGTAGGCCCACCATACGTACATAGGAAAACATCATAAATATTGCTTTTATCAGTAGAATAATGGTTATGTTAAATCCAGGGAATGAATGCTACCAAATTTGACTTAATATTCAAAGTCACGTTAAAAAGTAAACATACTGGAGCTGACTGAATTTGCTAGTTTAAATGTATGTGGTTCACACCTGTTCCATACACTGAGCACAACAACCTCAATGCAAGTTGCAACTGGACTGCTCAAGACTGTTTGATAGCAGTGCATCGGCAACAGGGAATGTGTGTGACATTTCTATCTGTCAGCAAATGGTTGTGTTAAAACTGAAGGAAATACAGGTAGTTGTGGAGCTGTGGAGATAACCACCTGGAACCGGCTGTTGATCTCCATAGTGTTAAAGCAAGATTATAATTGGTTTGTCACCATGCAGGTTATTCACTGAAAACACCCACTTGTTGTCTAGCAGGGAAGACTGACATCTTTAAGACTGAAGTCTGTAAGACTGTGACATGCTAAAGATATGATTGAGAGCGACATTCCCTTGCAAAATAGCTCCTGCTTTTTGCCAACTTTCAAATCAAAGACGGTGTGGAGTTACAAAGAGGGCACTGCGTCTTGATGTCAATCTGAAATCCTCTTCAGAGATCAGTGGCTTCTGTCTTCTGACCATTCACCACCTCACCTCAGTTTTCCTCCCTTGCCAGTTGCCATTCGTTATTGTTTGAATATTGACTGCAGTGGAATGAGGACTTGTGCTGAATGTCTGGTTATTTGTTTAATGTGGCAATTCTGTTAAATATATACTCTACGCACCTTCACAAAAACCACCTGTGTTCCTTCACAGCGGTTCCCAGGAAGTGTGTGTGAATGTGTATGTGTATGTGTGTGCATTGTGTGTGTGTGTGTGTGTGTGTGTGCGTGTTTGTGTGTATAAGAGTTTGTGTGTGAAAGTCCTCTGTGTGTGTGACTGTGTTTTGTATGTGTGTGTGTATTGTATGCGTGTGTGTGATAGTCATCTGTGTGTGTGAGTCTGCTTTTTCTGGTATGGGGACAGGTGTTTAAAAGCAGGGCCACTCAGAGAGACTCTCAGAGACTTCAGGCAGAGGAAGGAAAAAGACAAACGAGATGAAGACTCTCATCGCTGTGCTCCTGTGCACTGCTCTGTGCTGGGACGGGCTTAATGCTCAGTGCCCTGACCCCGCCACCCTGACGAACGTCAACGGTGCCAAGGTCTGCGCCCGCATGTTCGAGGACAGCCACTACCTCTACGCGCATAGCTGCGGAGGTGACAGCCTCGATTCCTTCCCCGGTGACGATAAACCCGTTATCACCAGGCGTTGGAACAACCGCGTGTCATCGATCGTCGTGGCCCAGGGCTGCTACCTCACCGTCTGGGACCGCATCAAGAAGGAGGGCAATAAGCGCAAGTTCAGAGCCGGCATCCAGTACCGCCTGAAGGACTTGTCGAATGGGCTGGCCGGCAACTGGGACAACATTATCTCTGGATACACGTGTGGCTGCTAGAAGCAGAGAGGGGCTAGGCGCGATTTACTATCACTGGAGAGAGATTGATTGGATGGTGTGAGAGAAGAAGAAACGAGATAGAAACAAAGAAAGATAAAGATGAATGCACTAGAAGACGAATGTGCTGGAAGATGCTTGTAAAAGTGTTCTGTTCCAATATCCAATATAACTCTTCACTGCTTGTGATTTTCTGTCTCTTCTCTGGTTTTTATTTGAGAGTTTGTAATTATCGAGGGGTGATAGTTCACCTCTTTTAATGGTAGTGTTGGGGAGCAGTGAACTACATGGAAATAAACTAGTAACTACATTTTGCAGTGCCGATAGTTCAGCTACATTCATATTTGCATACTGATTTGCATAGTGACTTTTTTTGGCATTTCTTTTGTGTGGTTAACTACTGAAACTACAAAAAAATTTGGAATGGCTTTTTATTTTATCATTGCTTATCTACTGTAATTGAGCCCACCCACTTTTTCTTTCACCTTGACCTAGAGAGACGGCTCTTGTGTCCTATCAATCCTATACAATTTCCCTGTGTTGTACTCTGCATGTAAGTCATCAAGGCTATACTGTTCTGCACCAATGATACATCAGGGGTTGTAGTGGAAAATATGTGATGTATTAAACACTGTGTGAAAGTGTGACAACACGTCTGTCCTGTTTTGAAGGCGTTTATTGTCAAATAAAAAGTCCTGAAAGAAGCAAATGACATCTGGTGATGATGCCACTATTTTCACTCTCTCCATTCCCCTGTGTTGTACTCTGCATGTAAGTCATCCCAGACAAAGGCATCTGCCAAATGACTTCATGTCATGCAAATGTGAAAAATACAGCTCGTATTAGATCTTCAGTCAAGTCAAGTCACTTGTCTTTGTATAGCACATTTAAAAAAACAACAGGACTTGACCAAAAGTGCTTTCCAGTCAAGGCAATTCAATTTTAAATTGTATATACTGTATACTTAAATGAAAGGAATGAGTCAAAAGTCAAGACAACAACAAAAATCACAAGAGAAGAGTAATTAAAAGGAGAAGAAGACAAAAATACTAGAAGATAAATGAATAAACAACACAATAACCAGCTAACAAACAGTTTTGGGCCATAAAAGCAAAGGAATGGCTTTTTATTTTTATTGTACCATTGCTTCTTTACTGTAATTGAACCCCCTTGGACCAGCCTAGGAGGGAGAACCCCCTTTGTCTTTCACCCTGACCGCTTAGAGAGACGGCTCTTGCTCATGTGTCCTAAAAACAAGAGATTCTGCTCTGACAAGTAAAAAGACAGGCCCATTGTTTACAACAGAGTTCAAGCTGTTCATGCAGCCTAACAAGTTGAAGACTGTTTTAGTTAAGATTATACTAGTCAGACGTTAAAAACCTGATGAGTAAGACAAGTTTTTTTAGACCAGTGCTCAAGTCGGTCAAACAGTCTTAAAAGGTGCAAGTTAAATATTGTTTTCCTTGTTGTTTTAGTTGTAGTCAGATTAGTTTACAACAAAAATATTGTATTCGTTGCCATTTTGTCCTTGTGAAAAGCCCAGATGGGATTGTGCTGTTTAGGAAAGGTTTAGATCTCAGGGATATTCCAGGAATAGTGGAGGAGGCACTTTATGCAATAAATTCTGTGAATTTTTGTATTATACTTTATAAAAATTTCGTCCATTTGTTAATTTGAACTTCTTTTTCTAAGTAGCTTTAGCTAACCAAACTAGATATCTCCCCAGGGAAGTTTTTCTGTAGTTCAACTTCTTCCAGTGTGAAGTAATTGATAGTTTGCAAAGCTATGCTTTGAAAGTAGCGTCCCCGACATAACATCATCTTACTTTATTATTCTTAGCCCTGAAACTTCATTACATCCCTCAAAAGGTTTGAGCTGAATAGGAAACCCAAGTTGAATGTATAAATAATGTATTAGCAATCTGTTCCCAAACCAAGATCTGTGATCTTAAAACATTATATAACTCTTGTTGATCTCTGGAAAGATTATAAAGTCATCTCTTGATTGAGTGAAACTTATATTGTGTGGTGTATAAATCCATCACATCTTCTCTCTCTTAATATCAACAGATTAAGTAAAGACTAATACAGATTGTCTTACATCCAGAAGATTGTAAAAGTTTGTTCATAGAATAAACTGAGGCAGAATATCTGAAAGACATACGGCGCTGTGGACATGCCATCCCTCAGGCGTCCACGGGAGGGCAGTGTGAAATTTGACGCAGAGTTTGCCCGCACACCCTCTTTCTGCAGCTCTTTTCCAACCGGACCGGTTCAGGAAACACGCGAGGCAACTTCAGAGGCGTGTGACAGAAGTTTCAATATTTCATCATATAGTTGCTGGATTAACAGCCATTATGGGAGATCCTATAACCGAATATACAGCTCGACTCCTACGACAGGTTTGTCGCTATTTACAATAAGTTCTGTGGCGATTTTCTCAGTTTGTGGTTAAATCTTTGCGAAAATAGTTGCACTGCATGTTGATTGGTCGGTGACGTGACCCAAGGCAGCGACTGTCAGCATCTTAAAGCATCACCAGCAAGTATGCTGGATGCTAGTATGTAACGTTAACAAAATAAATCCGATCCGCAATCTGGTCCTTTAACGCTGTAGCTCTGCTCTATCAGGAGCTACCAATCATGTTGTAACGTTAGCTGCTAAATCGACAGAGAAGAGAGAACAGAGTTGTGGGTGCTGGGTTTATTTTGTGTTAGCTGCATTGTCATCGAGAAAACTAGGAGGTGTTTGCCAACACAACTAGGTAGCCCCTGAATCCCACTGGCATAATTAAACAGTTGATGAGCAGTTTTTAGAGGGCCAAATCTTGGGAGGTGGCGACAACGTTACCAGCCTCCATTCCTACCCTCCTCAATCCCTCAATTAATATGTAACTATTAGGTTAGAGGCTTACCCCCCCATATATTTCACAGGACGCTAGAAACGCCTCCTAAAGCTTTCACTTTTGCTTTTAGTAAAGATAGCATCACTCCACTCAGTTTCTCTGAAAAGGGTTTGGCCATCATAAAGATATGGCTTTGCCTGTGTACCTATCCCCTTTCCAGCCCACCTCAGGCAGAAGGGATATTATGCTCAAGGCAGACGGGTGTTTGTGTTATTGCCTCACTTGTACATGTAAGGTGAGTTGAATGCGAGATCTGACCTGTGGATGACTTGGTTTCACAGGAGAATGAAATAAGAGCTCTCTCTGCTGAGATCGAGAGCTTGAAGAACCCAGCGACGTTGGGTATTCCCAATCACACGGAAGAGCTGAGGGAAGAGAACACCAAACTCAAGTACCGCCTCAACATCCTGAAACGAGTAAGTACAGCAAATACGCCAGGTAGGAGTCCCACTGGATCATGGGCACACACACACACACACACACACACACACACACACACACACACACACACACACACACACACACACACACACACACACACACACACACACACATAGCCTAATTAAGAAGACACATTTTGCAGTGTACTCACATTTCCTTGAATCTTCGGTCGTACTTGACATGTGCTAGGTTGCTAGTTCGATCCTGACTTCTCCTCACCAACTGTCGAAGTGTCCTTGAGCAATCTAACAGTAGCCACTGGCATCAGTGTGTGAATAGGTAGATATCAGGCATTAATCTGTAAAGCGCTGTGAGTGTTCTATGAGTAGAGAGAGCTATATAAATGCAGTCCATGTGCCATTTACTCCGATATGAGTGTGTAGAACTCTCACAAATCTAGTTTGTCATTTGACTGGCCACCTACAGTGGAGGCATCATGTCACAGTTTTGACCAACACAGACATACATGGCCGTCTCGTCTACTTCAGTGAATGAGGCTCGTTGTGTATATTGCATATGTTCACTGTGGACAAAAAACATCTGCTAAATACCTAAACTAGGCCATATTTATAGGAAAATACTAGAAGAATCTAGATTATCTTAATAAAAGCCTAGATCTCTAATGTCCCCATCAGGGTTTCTCATGTCATATGGAAGACATATTTTAAGATGGATACTTTATTAATCCTGAGGGAAATTTTAAGAGGCCCTGTAGATCATTTACATAAATAAAATACTTGAAGATTAGATTAGCGAGATAAAACACATTGATGTTTCCTCTTAAAAGAAGGACATACAGGGAGTTTCTAGACACCTGTTTTTAGACGGTGTAGATTAGTTATACAAAAGCCTAGATATCGGATCTCATGTGATGTTGATTTGGTGTTTGTCTTTCAGATTAGTTCGGTAAAAGCCTAGATCTCTGATATTCCCATTTAGGGTTTCTCATGTGATGCTGATGTGCTGTTTGTTCTTCAGAGCCTGCAGGAGGAGAGGATGGAGTGCACCAAGACCATGATGAACATAAACCTGCGGCTCCAGGAGATCTTCGGGGAGGCCATCCACGCCGCCTGTCCAGAGCTGGAGAGCCCTCCTCTGGCCGTCACTCCCAGCCAGCAGGCTAAGCTTGCAGACTACCAGTGCAACAGTGCCATGGGTATGGCTCAGGTTAGTCTCACTTCAGTCTCACTCAGACTCACAGGATCTGTTGCAAGTGTATAGGCACCGGTTGTTTGTGGAGGTGTTAACAACACCATAGACATGAGTTTTATGCTGAGAAAACACGTGTACTGATAAAAAAAATATACAGTGGGGAAAATAAGTATTTGAACCCCTGCCGATTTCGCAAGTTTGGCCACTTGCAAAGAAATGTGTGATCTATAAGTGGTAGGTGTATTTTAACAGTGAGAAATAGAATATCAACAAACAAATCCAGAAAACTGCATTTTATAACATTTATGACTTTATTTGTATTTGATGCAGAAAATAAGTATTTGAACCCCCAAGCAAACAGCAGGAATTCTGGCTCCCAATGACCAGTTATGTGCCCAAGAAGCACACAGATTAGTCCTCATTAGGCCTAACAAGGTACACCTGATCTCAACTGGTGACGTGTATAAAAGAAACCTGTCCAAAGAATCATACGTACACCTTCAACCTCACCACCATGGGCAAGACCAAAGAGTTGACCAAGGACGTCAGAGATAAGATTGTAGACCTGCACAAGGCTGGAATGGGTTACAAAACCATCGGCAAGCAGCTTGGTGAGAAGCAGACAACTATTGGTGCGATTATTCGTAAATGGAAGCAACACCAAACAACTGTCCATCGCTCTAGGTCTGGGGCTCCATGCAAGATATCCCCTCGTGCGGTATCGGTGATCATCCGAAAGGTGCAGAATAACCCCAGAACTACACAGGGAGAGCTTGTGAATGATCTCAAGGCAGCTGGGACCACAGTCACCAAGAAAACCATTGGCAACACACTACGCCGTAATGGTTTGAAGTACTGCAGAACTCGCAAGGTCCCCCTGCTCAAGGAAGCACATGTACAGGGCCGTCTGAAGTTTGCCAATGAACACTTGAATGATTCTAAGGAGGATTGGGAGACAGGATGTGGTCAGATGAGACCAAAATCAAGCTCTTTGACATCAACTTGACTTGCCGTGTTTGGAGGGGGAAGAATGCTGAATATGACACCATCCCCACCGTCATGCATGGAGGTGGAAACATTATGCTTTGGGGCTGTTTCTCTGCCAAGGGTACAGGACGACTCCACTGCATCGAGGGGACTATGGATGGGGCCATGTAATGTAGAATATTGGGCTTGAACCTAATTCCCTCATTCCCTCCCATTGAAAACGCAACCTTAAGGATTTGGAGAGGATCTGCAAAGAGGAGTGGACCAAAATCCCTCCTGAGATGTGTGTAAACCTGGTGACCAACTACAAGAAAAGTCTGACGTCTGTGCTTGCCAACAAGGGTTATTCCACCAAGTACTAAGTCATGTTTCGCTAGGGGTTCAAATACTTATTTTCTGCATCAAATGCAAAGTCATACATTTTATAAAATGCAGTTTTCTGGATTTTTTTTGTTGATATTCTGTTTCTCACTGTTAAAATACACCTACTATTACAATTATAGATCACACATTTCTTTGCAAGTGGCCAAACTTGCGAAATCGGCAGGGGTTCAAATACTTATTTTCCCCACTGTATATAAATCTGTACAATACTGTAAATTGCTTTAAATAAAAATATATATGAATCTGCATAGCACTGTAAATTGCTTTGGATACAAATATATCTGAATCTGTATAATACTGTATATTGCTATGGATAAAAGAATAAATATGATGTGTATAATAGAGTGATTAATTAATTCACACTAACAGTGTTTTCTAAATGATGACATAACTTGTATATTTTGTGTGAAATTGCAGTACTGTATCATAAAAAACAAGCTCTGATAACGTGTAACCATACACCAAACAATATCAGTATAGTGCTCACGCAACCCAGAGCTGGATAGGGAATCATATTGATAACCCAGAGCTGGATAGTGAATCATATTGATAAAAAACTGATTGGAAAATGGACCCGCTGTAAGGCATCAAAGGCTTTTAAACTCCTCACTGGTTTTCAATAATGTAGGCTGGATTACGACTACTATTTATACTCACTTTAATGTGTTATCTTGCTTTTGTTCTCCAATTTAGGCATACTGGATGAAATAGTGTTCCCCTTTTTAGTTTTTGAAAATGTGCGATAAGCCAGATAGTCACATTCCTGATTTGCCTTTAGCTTTAGCATAATAAAATGATTAAGAAAGCAGTTATTCTAGATTAGATAAACTATATAAATAGCACAACACAGGCCTGTTCATAACCCATATATGAGATGAGGAGTTGGCTTGTGAGTGATGGAGATGTCTGACCTGATGACCTTCCACTGACCTCTTGGGACTCCCTGTGACCTTTGGTAGATGCTGAAGGCTAAGGGGGTGAAGGTCAATCCCAGGGAGATTGCAGAGAAGATTGTCCAGAACATTCCGGACAATGAGTTGATCCAGAGCACTGATATTGCTGGTCCAGGTGAGCTTTCTGTGGCGGTCTGTGAGATCCTTTGGTCAGCTAGACATTAAAGGTGTTGTTGGTCAGCTAGACATTAAAGGTGTTGTTCTCAGCAGCACAGCTTGAAAGTCCTCTGACGCTCCTGGAAGTTGTATTGGAGAAGATGCCCCCTTGTGTTGCATAGCGATGCCCCTTGTGTTACATAGTCATGCCCCTTGTATTACATAAATCTGCTCGCTGCAGGAATGTTGCATTTACTGCTGTATCTGCTCTCCAGGGTTCATTAATATCCACCTGAAGAAGGCTTTTGTGTCCAAGCTGCTGACCAACCTGCTAGTGAATGGTGTGCAGCCGCCTCCTCTGGAGTCCAGGAAGAAGGTGAGTTAGAACAAAGAAACGTCAAGACCATAGAATAGAAGAAGGTGAGATAGAACAAAGAAACGTCAAGACCATAGAATAGAAGGAGGTGAGATAGAACAAAGAAACGTCAAGACCATAGAATAGAAGAAGGCGAGATAGAACAAAGAAACGTCAAGACCATAGAATAGAAGAAGGCGAGATAGAACAAAGAAACATCAAGACCATAGAATAGAAGGAGGTGAGATAGAACAAAGAAACGTCAAGACCATAGAATAGAAGAAGGCGAGATAGAACAAAGAAACATCAAGACCATAGAATAGATAAGAAGAAGGCGAGATAGAACAAAGACACGTCAAGACCATAGAATAGAAGGAGGCGAGATAGAACAAAGAAACGTCAAGACCATAGAATAGAAGGAGGCGAGATAGAACAAAGAAACGTCAAGACCATAGAATAGAAGGAGCCGGGTGGATGTAACCAGTGTTCTTCTGTGTGTAGCACTTCCTAATTTGTTCGGGACCTCGATGGAGCTGATGATGATTCCATGTTCTTACTGTTTTTGTTTGTTTGTTTGTTTACGTGTTCAGGTTGTCGTGGATTTCTCCTCGCCCAACATCGCTAAAGAGATGCACGTGGGTCACCTGCGTTCCACCATCATCGGTGACAGCATGTGCCGCCTGTTTGAGTTCCTGGGCTACGAGGTGGTGAGGTCCGTGCAGGAACCAGAACCAGACTCTGGAACTGATCTGGCTCTGATTAGACGGTTTTCTTTTGCAAACCTGTGTAGGGATGTTGACACTATTGTCTGTGGTGATTGTCAGCCACATCAAAACAACATATAATATTCCTATAACGTTTGTGCAGTTGTCAGTATGAACATGGAGATTGTGATTCCTCTCAGTGATACACTATCTTCTAGTCTTTTTTGAGGGGGTTTTACCCATTGAAATTGCCCCTCTTTCCTGCCCCGCCAGGTTGAACCATGTGGGAGACTGGGGCACTCAGTTTGGGATGCTGATTGCTCACCTGCAGGACAAGTTCCCCAACTACCTCACCAGCTGCCCTCCCATCGGAGACCTCCAGGCCTTCTACAAGGTGAGTGAAGGCCCTCAGCCCTGGCAACCTGAGTAGAGGGACGTTTCCTGAAGACATGTTTATAGCGTTTATATTCACCAGCCATGTAAGCTGGTCAGATTTTGACGGTTGAATCAGATGTTGTGATGCATGCTACATGAGGAGCATTCTGGGTTCTACCTGGTCCTGTGCCGTGTGGTTCTACCTGGTCCTGTGCCGTGTGGTTCTACCTGGTCCTGTGCCGTGTGGTTCTACCTGGTCCTGTGCCGTGTGGTTTTACCTGTCCTGTGCCGTGTGGTTTTACCTGGTCCTGTGCTGTGTGGTTCTAGGAGTCTAAAAAGCGCTTCGATGGGGAGGAGGACTTCAAGAAGAGGGCCTACCAGTGCGTGGTGAAACTACAGAGCAAAGAGCCGGAATTCATCAAGGCGTGGAACCTCATCTGTGATGTGTCCAGGAAAGGTGTGTGTGTGTGTGTGTGTGTGTGAGCCGTGTCCAGCGAAGGTCTGTGTCTGCGTGCGTGGTTGTGGACACGCTCGCTCTGCTCTGCTCTTGGGAGGTGAGCGTTGCCCCGAGGCGATGGACAGCCCAGAGGGCATCAGGCATAGCGGGCGTCAAGCAATTCCTCGTCACCCCGGCGCTTTGATGTGACAGTCACAGGACCGCCCTTCAAAATGTCTCCTCTAGAGTTTTCTTTCAGCTCTCTACTTTACACACACTCTGTCTGTCCTCTCTCTGTGTCTCACTCTCTCTCACACACACACACACACGCACACACACACACACACACACACCTCTCTCCCTGGCTGACTTTTGCAGTGATCTCTCTTTCATCTTATGGATGTCCACCTTCTATATGTCAGTCTCTCTCTTTCTCTCTCACACACACACACACACACACACACACACACACATGTTGTGTGTTGCGTTGTGTGGAGTGTGTGTCTGGGATCTCCCTAGAGGGGTGTGTTGCTGTGTCACTCACACAAAGTGTGTCTGCCCTTGTCTCTTGTCTTCCTGTAGAGTTCCAGAAGGTGTACGACTGCCTGGACGTCTCCTTGGAGGAGCGGGGCGAGTCCTTCTACCAGAACATGATGACCGAGGTGGTCAAGGAGTTTGAACAGAGAGGTCAGAAATGTTCCTTTTGGAGTTTGGAGACCGTCGGAGACGGTCATCTAACATTGCTGAATAGCTATGTTGATGTTTTACATGGGGCAATAATTGTACCGCCATATATATTTATTTAAATATTTTCTTTTATTTTGATACATTAACAGAATTGATGTGAGTCTGTTATCAAGCATTATAGTAAAGTCTAGAATGTTGAGGAGTATATGGACGCAGTCAACAGTCATGTCACTTACTGTCCAGAAGGTGATGCTGTTGCTTTGTTTTTGTTTATAACTTCTGTGTTTTCTCTGAGAATGCAAATGCACCTGTCTAGACAAGAAACCTTTTTATGTAAGTTATGCCACAGGGATATCTGCAAATATAAAATAATACAGAATAAATAGAATTGTTGAGAACCAATATTTCAGAACTTAATGTTTAAACATCACTATTTGTGACTGACAGATGGAGCTCAGGATTATTTCTGAATAGGAAAAAGGGCCTTGGCACATTATTCACTTATTTTATTGGGTTTGCTGCATTCGACCCCAAATTATCTCTCTCTCTCTTTCTCTGAAACCATCACACACACACACACACACACACACACACACACACACACACACACACACACACACACACACAGGGCTTGTTGAGATGGACGAGGGCAGGAAGATTGTCTTTGCCCCGGGTCAGTCCATCCCCCTGACGGTGGTGAAGTCTGACGGCGGCTACACCTACGACACCTCCGACCTTGCCGCCCTTCGTCACCGTCTATTTGTGGAGAAGGCCGACATCATCATCTATGTGACGGACAGCGGACAGGTGTGTATATGTATATGTGTGTGTGTGTGTGTGTGTGTGTGTGTTTGTGTGTGTGTGTGGGTGGGGTTGTGTTGGGAAATATTGCAGTATTTATTGTGCAAGCTCATAAACTGGCTGGTTCCATAAACATGCCATTCATTAGAAGTTTCCTTTTTTCCCCAATGAGTCAGGGTCTTTAGTGTGTTGGTTGGCAGGTAGACACTGATTGCTGTGTTGAAGAGGCTGCCAAAACTTATACTGTTGTCAGTGTTTCTGTCAATAAAGCTTCCAGCCCAGACAAGCCAACCAAGTAGTGGGATCTCAGGGAATGAAATATAGTAATTAAGGGCATGATCTTTTCAACTAATTGAAAAAGAATAATGAACAGCTTGTCTTTTTTTATTTGAAATTTGGAAACATGGCCCTAAACGTGTGTGTATCTACAGGGCGTCCATTTCCAAGTTGTGTTTGCCAGCGCACAGATGATTGGTTGGTACGACCCCAAAGTAACACGAGTGGAACACGCTGGCTTCGGAGTGGTTCTGGGAGAGGACAAGTGAGTGAGTGAGTGTGTGTGTGTGTGTGTGTGTGTGTGTGTGTGTGTGTGTGTGTGTGTGTGTGTGTGTGTGTGTGTGTGATGGATGGTTTCAGAGAGAGAGAGAGAGAGAGAGAGAGAGAGAGAGAGAGAGAGAGAGAGTGTGTGTGTTTGTGTGTGTGTGTGTGTGTGTGATGGATGGTTTTAGAGAGAGAGAGAGAGAGAGAGAGTGTGTGTCTTTTTGATTATTTGTTTGTACTTGTTTCCTCATTTCTGTCTTTCGTTCATCTTGTCGTCTTGCTTAGTCTTCAGTCTTAACTTTAGTTTCTTGGCTCTTATCTCATCTGGCCGTATATCTGGTGGAAACGGTGACTAAATGCTTGGCATGATAGAATCAGACTTACCCCAGATCTAGTCTTCCGTGTTTGTCCAAATGTTCTGCGTGGAGCCCAAGAGAAGTTTGTTCCAGTTCATCTCTCTTTCAGGAAGAAGTTTAAGACCCGCTCGGGGGACACGGTGAGACTGATGGACCTCCTGGATGAAGGGCTGAAGAGAAGTATGGACAAACTTAAGGACAAAGAGAGAGACAAGGTAAGCCCAGTCCAGCTCTCACTGTGTCTTTGGTTTCTCCTGTCTCTTTAAAGGTGTGGTGCTTGATTATAATCCATTACGCTGTTTGTCAAATTCAGCTAAATTATCCTAACATTAGTCTAGTTGCCCCTTAGTTTGTGTACTCAAAAACACTCTGGCTCTGGTGTTGATGAACACTCCTGGCTCTCAAAAATACTCTGACTCTGGTGTTGATGAACACTCCTGGCTCTCTAAAATACTCTGACTCTGGTGTTGATGAACACTCCTGGCTCTCTAAAACACTCTGACTCTGGTGTTGGTGTTCACTCCTGGTTCTGTAAATGGGTGGTTTGGACAGAGCCACACACGACCCTCGTCTGCGCTCTCTATCCCTCCTTCTCCCTCGTCTGCTCTCTTTCCCTCCTTCTCCCTCGTCTGCGCTCTCTATCCCTCCTTCTCCCTCGTCTGCGCTCTCTATCCCTCCTTCTCCCTCGTCTGCGCTCTCTATCCCTCCTTCTCCCTCGTCTGCTCTCTTTCCCTCCCTTTCCCTCGTCTCCCGAGCGATGGCAGCCCATCATCAGTCTCTCTGCCGTTTGAACAGGTTATCTCATGCTGAATGTGTGTCTGAGGTCGTTGAGCACACATCTCGCCAGATAGAGAGTTGTACACAGAACCATGTAACACATTTTACAGCATAGCCATATTTGAAGTAAAAGGCTTTATCATAAAGTTGGATGGAGCTGATTGGATGAAAGCCACATTCTTCCTTCGACTGAATTTCCTGTCATTTTTGGACATCTGTGAGGCTTATTATTATGGAGATTAAGTGCTAATTTACTTCCTGTTTCATGGTGGCGTTGTTGCGAATAGAAATGCCTTTACTACTATTTTTCTATTCTGTGGGTTTTCTATTCTGATGGCTATCAATTAAGTAGATCTTCTGCTTCTGCGACCATCCGGGGATTCTGTAATCAGCAGCGGAAGCCATTCGCTCTTCCTACTTGTTATCAGCTGCTAACAGGGAGTTCCTTGCAAGTATTCATCAACACACCTGTCAGTCATTTCTCCTGTGCTGTGCACAGCGCTGTTGACTATAGAAGAGATGGGTGAGATCTGTGGAGGGCAACTTTAACTCTTCAGTTTGCTAGGCTCAACTCGCGTCTTTCTTTCATCAGGATGCTAGTGTCAGATCCTTAGCAAGCTAACGCGCTAATTAGCTAATTAGCAGATAATTAGGGTGAACGCTATCGACTGACTAAGATAGATAGAGCTCTCAGGAACACAGGCTTCAAGGCTCTGTCTGAACCGGCCAATCAGAAGGAGGCTCTGCTCTTTGGCAGCCGCGGTGTGAGGAACTCATCTGGCTTGGGTCCGGCCCAGACAGCTGGTCTAGTAAGCTGCTCTCTCTCTCTATCTTTCTTTCTCCCTTTCTTTCTTTCTCTTTCGTTCTTTCTCTGTCTCACTTTCTTTCTATCTTTCTTTCTCTCTTTCTCTCTCTCAAATTATTTTTTTGCTCTCTTTTCACTCTTTCTCTCTTTCTTTTCTTTCTCCCTTTCTTTCTTTCTCTTTCTCACTTTCTTTCTCTCTTTCTCTCTCTCTCTCAAATTATTTTTTTGCTCTCTTTTCACTCTTTCTTTCTTCATTTTTTCTAAGAACCATCAAAACAATTAAATCAGAAGACTTTCTTTCCTTCTTCTTTTTTTTATCTCTGTCTCTCTTTTCTTTTCTGTCACTGTCTCCTGCAATAAGTGTGTGAGTGTGTGTGAGCGGTGTTGACTTGTTTTGCTGGTGTGATGTTGGCAGTGGCTGACTGGTCTGTCAGGCAGAGAGATGTAAACGGAGTTGATGTGTGATGTTGTGGTGATGTTTAAATACTGAAGAGGAGTTATTCTTCTTTCACTTCGAGTGAAAAACAAAACTGGTCGGCCTTCAGCGACGGCTCAAAGCACTAGAGGCTCGCGCCGCGCCCAAGTTGATTAACTATTCACTGCCTCAATCATTTATTTAGTCTGTTTTCCTCTATGAGCCGTCAGCTCGTCTGGAGCAGGAACGCAGCTAGTCGCGTGGGTCCGCACATTGTGTTGTCTTGCTCCCAATTACCAGGGAAGGGGTACGAATCTGGAAGATTGATAGTGTTGCAGGATGTAGAGTTTGTATGGTGTGTTTTGGGAAGTACTCTAGTGTTTTGCGACGTGTTTGTGATGTTGTTGATGATGATGAATGTCCACTATGTTTGCTGATGCGAATGTGGTAAAGGTGTGTTGTTTTCTGGCGTGTTGTCCTGATGTGTTTTGTGTTGTCGTGTAGGTCTTGACTCCAGAGGAGTTGACAAAGGCCCAGACGGCCGTGGCGTTCGGCTGCATCAAATACGCCGACCTGTCCCACAACCGCATCAATGACTACGTCTTCTCCTTCGACAAGATGCTGGATGACCGGGGCAACACGGCCGCCTACCTGCTCTACGCCTTCACCAGAATCAGGTGTGTCTCTGAGACTGTTGTAGAATGTGCAGACATATATGGTTGTGTGTGTGTGTGTGTGCGTGTGTGTGTGATTGAGAATGTGGTAGAATGTGCAGCTCTGTGTGTGTGTGTGAGAGAGACTGGTAGGTTGTGCAGACATGTGTGTTTGCATAACCTGGGTTGTGAGAAGCGCAGTCTTGCACTGGTCTCCTGCTAGCAGCGTTGGCAGGCTAGCTAGGGAGGGGCTAAACCCCATGGGTGGCAGACAGTGTGGCCATTTTCTTTCTCTTGGCAAAGGGACGGGGGGAGCTGCCATGAAAACCTTGGGAACCACTGTGTGTGCGTGTGTGTGTGTGTGTTTGTGTGCGTGTGTGTGTGTGTGTGTGTGCGTGTGGGAACCACAGTGTTTGTCTGTGTCTGTGTCTGTGTGTGTGTGTGTGTGTGTGTGTGTGTGTGTGTGTGCGTGTGCGTGTGCGTGCGGGAACCACAGTGTTTGTGTGTGTGTGTGTGTCTTGTGTGTTTGTTTTTCTTCTTGTCTTCTAGGTTTCGATCACTAGGTAGGTGTTGATCACTAGCGGTTTATGAGGGAGCATTACGTGTAGACCCAAGTAGCAGTCAATGCTTCTCTCGCTCTGATCAATTGACTGTAGTAATAGTTGACCAGTGCCCTTTTAATGGTTGTGTGAGCGCATTTGATCATGGGGTTGTTTAAGTGTGTGTGTGTTTGTGTGTAGGGTGTGTGTGTTTGTGTATATGTGTGTGTGTGTCTGTGAGCATGGGTATGATAATGAAAAATGGGAATTCATGACTTTTTCCCTGCCGTGTGGGCTCACCATGAAGCATTTGGCCACTCAGAGTGAGAGCAGATCTGTGTTGGGTGTGAGCAGTGTGGCGTGATGGAGGTCGGCGGCCTGTCTTCAGCGTCTTTATCAGTGACACTAAACTGGCCGGCTGTCACCAGCCGCAGCTTCACAGACGAGGAGAGGAGGGGAGGCGAGGCGAGGCAGAGTCCTCCCGAAACAAGCTTCTGTGTGGTCACAGTCAATCCCACAAACTCCTTGTGCATGGTGTGTGTGTCTGCCTCAAAAGATTGTGACACTCCACTCCACTCCACTCCACTCCACTCCACTCCACTCCACTCCACTCCACTCTCCTGTCTGTGTGTCATCTACTTCATAACCTGGCATCCTCAAGGCAAACCGTCTGGAAAACAACCAGCTGTCTTCTGAACCTTCCCTGGCATTCAGCTCCTGTACTCCAACAGCACTGCTGATACACTTCTGAAACGGCTCACTGCAATTTATGCCATCTCTAATTCTGTTCAATTCAGTTTTATTCGTTTATACTGCGCCGTTATCCACATCGACGTTGTGTCAAGGTGGCCAGAAAATACTCCCTTTTAACAGGAAGAAACCCAGCTCAGGTAGGGGGGCCTATCTGCCAGAGACCGGCCCAGTAAAGGTCATGTTTGATCTGTACTTCCAGCTAGTAATATTCAAATCTAGTGCTGAACTAGTAATACTCAAATCTAGTGCTGAACTGGTAATATTCAGTCCGCAGCATATGAGACGGGAAGCGCTGGGTGTGTCAATGCAACTAGACATGGAGCATTTGGTCCACTGGGCAGTTCAGTGAAATGATCTTTATTGATCCATTTACACAGGAATTTCACAGCACATTTAGCTGCCTAACTATGCCCAGAACATGGGGGTAGCGCAGCCTTGCCAGGAGGGGTAGCCATGCCAGGGCCGCTAGCTGCCATGCTGGTGATATGCCATCACTTTGAACCGGCACACTCCAAGCTGGCAATGACACTGGCGATGAAATTGGCGACTGCCGCTATTTAAAATGAGAAGATCCGGGCCTGCACTCCCAAGGGACGAGTGGGTTTCACCATGTCAATGATTCCCAGTACCGTGAAAAGACTTGTGCAAGGAGCCAAAAAACGCTGCTTGATTAGTTCTTGATTTCCTATCAGCGATCAATGCAGTGGAGCCAGACAGCACAGGCGCGCTGAGCCAAGGCAAATGTCTCTGGAGATGCTGGCTTTTGGTAGTGCATGGAGATGGGACTTCAAGCATTCCGGTTTCTCTGGAAACGCATTCACTTCCAGCATTCCGGTTTCTCTGGAAACACATTCACTATAGTCTATAATGAGGGGTCTGGACAGGCAAGATGAGTTTATTTATACGTCACCTTCAATGCACACAGACAACTGAAAGTGCTTTTCAGAAAAGATTTGGAAGAATAAAAAGCCCTTGTAAAAATCGGAAAATATAAGTAAAGGAAAGAAATATTATGATTTTATAAAAATAGATAAAAGCTCCGACCTGCTCTGGCTGTACCTCACCTCCACGCCTCGTCTCTTCCTCGGCGCGGTCGTTGTCCAGATTTGCCTTGTGATGTCACGCCGGTGGCCAGCCAGTCGTGAAATCTCCGACTGTCACCAGGGGATTTTGGAGCGCCGCTGCCGTGGCCACGCCAAGTTCTAATGGATTTTCTGCACCAGAGATGGGCTTATTGCATTCTGCTAGGGTTACGCACACACACACACACACACACACACACACACACACACACACACACACACACACACACACACACACACACACACACACACACACACACACACACACACACACACACACACACACACACACACACACACACACACACCACACACACACACTCAGCCAGCAATCCCAGCGGATGTGGACCGCTGTCAAGATGCTCTAAACATCCATTTAAAGAGCTTTGCGCAGCGTGCAGGAGGCCAGGCCAGAGTGGAGGGCTGCTGAGGGGTACAGGCGCAGTCTGACGGGCTCTCCAGGTCACCCCCCGTGCCAGCTGTGTTGACCGGAGCCCCAGAAAAGCCATCAGAGTCCACACTGACCCCCACCCCCTCTAATCAAGGAGCTGAAATTGCTTCCTCTTAGACTTTGGGATTGTGGAGCTGCAGTGCAGAGAATAGCAGATGTGAGAAGGCATTTTGTAACTTTACTCAAGTCTAACTCTATTCTAACTTTACTCTAACTCTACTCTACTCTAACTCCACCCCACTCTAACTTTACTCTACTCTAACTTTACTCTACTCTAACTTTACTCCACTCTAACGCTACTCCACTCTAACTTTACTCTAACTCTACTCTAACTCTACTCTACTCTAACTCTACTCTAACTTTACTCCACTCTAACTTTACTGATGTACTCTACTGATATGATCAGGCATTCAGACTTAGATTTATGAGGCATATAACTTTATTAATATGTCCTGGAGGTTTGCTTTCTCCTGGAACTGAACAAACACTTTGCACAGAGAGATGGATGGATTAGGAAATGATGATGCATTTCCGTGGTGATTTTTGGAGTTGATATCAGCATATCAATGGTTCATCTGTCTTCTTTAAAACATCAGTGTAAATACCGTGTACATTAGTCATTAGTGCTAATAGTTACACTGCACCCCTTCCAGTGTGTGTGTGTGTGTGTGTGTGTGTGTGTGTGTGTGTGTGTGTGTGTGTGTGTGTTTCAGTGTGACCAGTCAGGACTGATCCAACATATTTTTTGGGGGGCAATTTTTGCCCCCACTTACTGAAATCCAGGGGCATTTAACAAAAAATTGGGGGCACTTTTAGAAACTTGTGAAATAACATTTAACCTTTGTTCAAAATAATAAACACACTTATTTAGGCTTACAGTATATGGGCAATTGTCATCAAATGGCAATAATAAGACTATTAGGCAGTAGTCTACGAATTCAAAGTGTTTTCTTAGATTTTTTGAACAAAAACCAAACATAAATCAGACAGTCATATTACATTTTATTCTTATTTCTTTGTGGTTATTTATTGTTATTATTACATTTTTAACTATTTAACTATAAACAATAGTTTTTTCTTTCTTTTTTTATAATAATAACGTATTGTATTTATGGATTTTTGTGTTACCTTTAATCATGTTGTACCTACCATAGTAGGCCTACAGGAAATACAGATAGGACTGGTTAGCTAGCTTGCAAGCAAGCCTTTGTAGCTAACGCACTATCAGAGCTAGCTCACGTTAGCTAACTATCATTAAACTAGCTAAACCGAACTAAATCATTTCTAAAATTATTGTTACTAGTTATCATTCACCGTAGGCGATGGTGTGTTGCTTGGCGCCTGGTGACGAAAGGCCATGTATTTCTGTATGTTTTCGCTCCCCTTGATGAAGTCAGCAGAAGAATTTGCCCGTGCTGGATTGACAACGACTTTGGCAACTCGTTGCCCACAAGTCCGACATGCCTTCAAAAAAATTCAGGTCTTTTTTTCGTCGTCATCCTCCACCCCGAGTCAATCTAGTTTCTAGTTTTCGACGGTCGCTGGGTGTGTGAATTTTATCTTTTAGAACCTGAGATGGTGACAGAGACTGTGTTTGCTCATCCTCATTTCTCCTCACTCTCGCAGTCACAGGTCTGATTAAGAAGCGCTCCAAATATTGTTTGTTAGAACGTTCGGTTCTTTACGCACACGCAACAATCAGTCAAGGCGAAAATCAAAACATTTAAATGGCAACTGGACCGGGTCATAGGCTACGATGTTTTTGACAAGTTCATTAAATTATTATTACAGAAAATTATGGGGGCATTTTTTGCCCCTCTCCTAGTCATATCAGGGGCAAAATGATATTTCTTAGGGGCAGTTTTGCCCTTTGCCCTCGTGTATTTCCGACGCTGAGCACAGGCCCAACACACACACACACACACACACACACACACACACACACACACACACACACACACACACATCTGACACCACTGGGATTTAGGGATTTAGAGCAGGTTTTCACGAAAGCTTCATGGTTTTAAGGTACACCTTGGTGGTTTTAAGTGGATCTTCATGGTTTTAAACTATTCTACACTTACACTGTGACAACCTTGCTGACTTCAGGGTTTTTCCTGCATAGAGAAAATTTGGGCGCGCGCCTAAGCCGTTTTCCCGAGCGCCTACAACAAATCCCGAGCTCCTAAGGCACCAAAAAAATCCGCGATAAAAAATAAATAAAAAAAAAGCTGTCATTCATGGCGCAATTCAGCTTAATGGTGTTTTGAGCCCTCACCGTCGACTTCAAGGCAGCAGCTTGTCCCACCTCCCACCCCCTGAGCCAATCATTGAAAAGAGGCTGCTCCAAGCTTGCCAGTTTACAGAAAACGTTGGTTTGAATTTGAGATTTAATGTAGCTAGCTTTTAGCTGTTTTAAACCAAGGCACTTCAAAAATGTTGTTTACAACCTGCTTACAAATCTGGTTAAAACAACTAGTGAAGGTGTTTTGGAATAATATTAATTAGGGGTGGGAATCTCTTGGCACCTCACGATTCGATTCGATTCCGATTCAGAGGTTAACGATTCGATTCTAAACCGATTCTCGATTCTAAACCGATTATCGATTATCAATTCTAAACCGATAAAACGATTATCGATGCATCTCGATTTTTAAAACATTTGAGTTTGCTACTCAGAGTTTCAAATCACTTCCTACTTTGTGTTTGATAATTAAAGAAAATCAACAGATCTATTTTTTTTCTCCTTGTCACAATTATGACTTTCTATGAAACAATGCAATAATCGATGCAGCTTGCATTTCAACACAAAATAAATGTGTAAAAAAAAAAAAAAAAAAAAAAAAATTACATTTAAAAAAATGTTTTTATTAAAAAATCGATTATGAACTTTTCTGAATCGAGACAGAATCGTTCTAGAGAGAATCGAGATAAATCGAAAAATCGATTTTTTTCCCCCCACCCCTAATATTAATGCCATATACAATAACTGACTTTATGTTAACACCACTAATTAATGTTAGCTGTCTAATTATTTAGCGCAATGCTAGCATGCATCTACCGTAATTCGATTTTTAACCAAGGTAGCCTATTGTACTGCAAAATATTGATCGCGACCTGTTTACAAATCTGGTTAAAAAAATAAAGGTGAGCTGTTATTTATAGATATGAATTATTTCGCTCAGGTGGTGGGATGCGCCTTCATCACGCGTGCAATGCATGTTCGAATATGGTCTCAATAGTATGTTTCAAGTATAGGCTACGGCCGAAACCTCGTTCTGTTTTGATCAATAGTAATCGAGTTGATAAGCGTGTCTTGTCTGAACAATACGCAACTGTGAAGTGCGCGAATGGACAGAGCGGCCAGCTGCCGATCACTCAACTTGCGTATGCATCCTGACTTCATCAGTCGGCGGTGATTTTGAGCATAACATTCCATTTTCAGTATTCATGGCTTTCAATGTATTACAATATCTGCTATGTTGAGGACCTACACAGGTGTAGGCTATTATTTGATTTGTTTACCCGTTTGAACGAGTACCAGTAGACCGCGGGTCCTCGGGAGAGGCAGACAACCGCATTGGTTTATCAATGAAAGCTCAGCTCGTTCGGAGGAGAGCTGATATATTTGTGTTGCATCTCGAATTAATATTATCATTGATAAACCGGTGCGGTTGTAAACTGTCGTTCCGCTGCGAGGGCCAGCCCGACGTGCACGAATACACATGTACAAATGCAAATTAAATGTCCACTCAAAATGCTGACAAAAGTTTGATTTACAACGCATTGGTGGGCCAATAGAAGTTAAACACACTATTAAACATATTTGTGGACAGAAATAATGGTATGTAGGTTTGTATAATAAAAATGAATAGTAATAATAGATTAACTTGATTTTCATAATTTGTGTGTTCCATTTCTGACCACTGGTTAGTTCTAGATTCTATTGATATACATTTCAGTAGTTTGCATATATATGTAAAGAGGTAAACCTTAATCATCTTTGAACCATACATGATAGCACCATGGGGCTTGGACTATTGTCAATCTATTTGAATCTAAAGTGGAAGCAAAATTATTTCCTGAAGCATATCCTCATTATTTATGAAATGGTAAAATGTAAGCTACCAGGTGACATGGTAACACAGACTGCGCGCATAGCGCGCACATTTTTTTTTGGAGCACCGAAGACCCATTTTGACCCAGGAAAAACCCTGGACTTTTCTTTTTCTTTCCTTCTCTCTCACCTGTTTCTGTCTTTCTTTCTGTCTTTTTTTGCTTTCTTTCTCTCTTTCAATTCAAGTGAGCTTTATTGGCATGACACTTTTTTTTTCTGCATTGGCAAACCAGAACAAAAGCTTTACATAAAGATTTGGCAAACATAGATATATGCATCTGAGATGTATCTGAACAAACCCGTGTGTGTGTGCTTGTGTGTGTGTGTGTGTGTTTGTGTGCTTGTGTGCGTTTGTGTTCCAGGTCTATTGCACGCCTGGCCAACATTGACGAGGGGACGTTGCGGAAGGCTGCGGAGAGCACGGAGGTGCTGCTGGACCACGAGCGGGAGTGGAAGCTGGGCAAGTGCATCCTGCGCTTCCCAGAGATCCTGCAGAAGATCCTGGACGACCTACTGCTGCACACTCTCTGTGACTACCTCTACGAGCTCGCAACCACCTTCACAGAGTTCTACGATGTCTGTTACTGCGTGGAGAAAGACCGACAGACAGGTTAGAAGCATGCGCACGCACGCACGCACGCACACACACACACACACACACAGACGCACACACACACACACACACACACACACACACACACACACACACTATGATTACCTCTATAAGCTTGCCACCACCTTGACGACTGCTAGTGCGTGGCAGATGGAGAAGTGACACACACACACACACACACACACAAACACACACACACACACACATTCTGTGTGATGACCTAGAGAAGGAGAGCAGCAGCTCTCTTACACTCTATGCATGCATCTTTATAAAGAAGAACAAACAGACAAGCACACACACACACAAACACACACACACACACACACACACACACACACACACACACACACACACAAACACAGCCTAAACATACCTGGGGTTCTTTATTATTTGAACACTCTGAAGGACAGTGCAAAATACAAGTTCAGGCCTCTGTACATGTGTTCAGTAGAGGCAGGAAGTATGTTTAAACTTCTCCAGTAGGGGGCACTGTTTACTCAAAGAACTCAGCCAGTATCGCCAAAGAACTCTCCAAAGACCACCAGGCATCTTTTGTTGTGCTGGTACGCCATATCACACCCGCTGGTGATGTAGAATGGGTTATATATATACTGTATATATTACTATATATATATAAGCACTAGGTTTGGGTTATAGGCTATATTGGCAGATGAAGAAAAGCAGAAAGAGGTCTTAATCCAATCTAAAATGTTTCTGGAATAGCATCTGCTATGGCTGCAGATTTCTGTACCAATAGTCTTAATATTGTCGTTCCGGAATGTTTTTCTGTGCCAATAGTATATCTATCCTACCGATCCTAGTGCAGTGCTCAGTCGACGTGTGTGTGTGTGTGTGTGTGTGTGTGTGTGTGGCTGAGGGTCAATAGATTGGTTGCCTCCCCTGCTGTGGTGGATCCTAGTGCAGCGCTCAGTCCACGTGTGTGTGTGTGTGTGTGAATGAGGGTCAAAAGAGTGGTTGCCTCTTGTGAATCCTATTGCAGCGCTGAGTGGACGCTGGGTATCGCTAGCTGCTCACTAGGGCACGCCTCACAGGGCCAAATTCCACAGAATTCCGTACCAATAGTCACTTTATTCAAGTGGGATGCCTTAGAGGGATGCTGTTTGCTGTCCGCTGTTTAAGCCAAGTGCTTCTGAGGTTGGGCACACAGTGGCAGTCAAACATTTGGGCACACAGTGGCAGTCAAACATTTGGGCACCACGGGTCAAAGTTTCTACTACGGTGAGCAGAAGATGAACTGATCTCCAAAAAGATGAAACATTCTCTTCAACATTTCTAAGCAAGAATAAAGTTTTATTTTTTGTTCTGTAAAACTTTAGAGTGAAAAAAAAGGAAAGGAGCACTGTGCAAAAGCCTGGACTCCTCAAGAGATTTGAGCTCTCAGATAATTTTCTGTCAGACCTTAATTAGCCTGTTAGCGCTATGGCGTCTCTGCAATAGTGCAATAATCGTTAGGAAAGGCCAGGTGATGCAAATTTCAAAGCTGTATAAATGCCCTGACTCCTCAAATCTTGTCCCAACAATCAGCAGCCACGGGCTCCTCTAAGCAGCTGCCTAGTGCTCTGAAAACAAATATAATGGAGCAGGAGGAAGCTCTAAGAAGATACTGAAGTGAGGAGAAGCTATAAGATTATAGCAACGCATTTTCAGGTAGCTGTTTCCTCAGTTCATAATGTAATTAAGAAACGGCAGTTAACAGTAATGTTGGAGGTCAAGTTGAGGTGTGGAGAACCAAGAAAACCTTCAGAGAGAACTGCTTGTTGGATTGCTAGAAAGGCAAATCAAAACCCCCCGTTTGACTGCAAAAGATCTTCAGGAAGTTTTAGACTCTAGAGTGTTGGTGCACTGTTCTACTGCACAAATATGACCATCATGGAGGCGTCTTCAGAGGAAAAGCTTTCCTGCGTCCTCATCACAAAAAATGAATCGTCAGAAGTTTCTAAAGGAATATCTGAATGCATTTTGGAAACTATTCACAGTAACAGGGCGTTTGACCAGGGGTGGCAAGACGTTAGCGTGCCACTGTGTGTGTATTCAGTACAGTATAATAGCATAGTATATGAGTCTGCCATGGCGTGTGTGTCTATTATTACATGTGTAGTTATGGATGTGTTGACTCCAGGCATTCTAGGGATATTGCCCTTCTTATTTGAACCAGTCCGTGAGCCTTGATGCCCAGTCTTTACCCCTGGCCTCTACCCTCACGCCATGTCCTGCTTCCTGTGTGTTCCCGCCAGTCGGCCATGTTGTCTTCCCATGCAGTGTGGCAAGAGTGGCCATCGCTCACGGTGGCGGCCATTCATCTCACGCAAGGCTGTTTAGTCGCAAAGGCCAGCCATGGAAATGCCATAGTATTGATTGGGTCGTGTGTGTGTGTGTGTGTCTGTGTGTGTGTGTGTGTGTGTGTGTGTGTGTGTGTGTGTGTGTGTGTGTGTGTGTGTGTGCTAGCTGCTCACTAGCATAGTATTGATTGGGTCGTCTCGGCTCGCCTCGGATTGGACTGGACTGGACTACAATTCATTTTAGAAGGACCTTCATGCCATCCGAGTCTAACTGGTTGCCCTTTTGTGTGTGTGTGTGTGTGTGTGTGTGTGTGTGTGTGTCTCTCTCTCTCTCTCTCTCTCTCTCTCTCTGTGCTTTGTGTGTGTGTATTTGTGTGTGTGTGTGTGTGTGTGTTTCTCTCTCTCTGTGCTTTGTGTGTGTATTTGTATGTTGTTTGTGTGTGGTGTGTGTGTGTTTTACAGGTGAGGTGGTGAAGGTTAATATGTGGAGGATGCTGCTATGTGAGGCTACAGCTGCTATCATGGCCAAAGGCTTCGACATCCTGGGCATCACTCCAGTGCAGAGGATGTGAACAGTGGAACCTCAGAACAGTGGAACTTCAGAACGACCTTGTTCAAGCCCGACACATGCCCTTCTTCAGCTGTAGGTGACCAATAGGATGGCCTGTCGACAACACGGCACAAACCTTTTTATCACCTGTAATGTTCTTCAGGATGTTACCATAACAAATAAAACTTGTCAGAAAAGGAAACCGATTCACTGCTGGAAAAGGAAAAAAAAATGATGTGGACCCTTTGTTTCATAATTTATACAATTCAGCATTAAAGGGCAATTCTGATTATTGTCATGTTGCTGTCTGTCTTTTTTTCCCCTCCTGTTAAAATATTCACTAAGCCATTCAGAGAAACTAATCTGCACCTTGCAGTGCTGGGAACTTCTAGAAGATGTCAGCTCCAAAACTCCAGGCCTAAGGCCATGTGAATTGAACTGGATTCATGACAAAGTAATAATGATATATTCACATCCTTACATGTCTTATTTAAACCCTGCCTTTACATCTGTGTTATCTTCCCCTTCAGACACTCAAACTCCTAGCCCAGAGCCGTGGTAGGCGGTGCACTTTGGTTTGCCAACTGGGGGACTAACATCAGTAACAAACGAGATGCAGTTGCTGGTCTTTTAGGAGAGAATGCAGAATTGCAAGTTCCTCCAAAGTGGTTGTTTGTTTGTTTGTTTGTTTGTTTGTTAACGAGTGAAGAAAAATGCTGTATGGTGGGAAACCTAATGAAGGGCCAGTTTTGGGCCTTTATAACATCTGAGGGTTTTTACCTTTTTATTCCTTTTCTTTTCCACCGCAGTTAAAACACAAAGCATTTTCTAATGAAGTTCTGCAAGAAAAGGCAATAAAAGAACTTAGTAGTAATCAAAGTGCGTAAGATGTGTGTGCTGGCTATCAGTGCATCACAAACCTTCAAGTCTCCATTGGCTCCTATTTACACTCCGGTCTTGTGAGGATTGAATGAAAGCGGTCTGATTAATGCCCCTCCTACTGATAATCGCTGCGGTGATTAATTGAACTGATTGACGAGGTGCAGCGGAGCTAAGGGTTGTTATTCATTCATTGCGTGGCCCATCGTTGGAGCACCTAATTTCGGGTTTGAGATCTAAATGAAAGATTTTGAAGAATAAGCTAATCATTAGGAAGGCAGGAGTATATTTTCTAACCCTTGCGCTCGCACTCGGACAAAGGCTTGGTCTCCAAAGCCCTTGTTTCTGTCTAACTGCCCTGAAAATGGATTTTTAGGTGTTTGAGGGAAAATATTACCAAGGCCTTGAAGAATAAAGGGCTTTTCACTTCTCAAATCAATACAACTTTATCATGCTAGATTATAGAACTACAGTGTACAAAAGGACGCATGGGAACTGCAGACTTCCTTATGTGACTACTACCACAGCCACACAGCTACAGTGGGGAAAATAAGTATTTGAACCCCTGCTGATTTCGCAAGTTTGGCCACTTGCAAAGAAATGTGTGATCTATAATTGTAATAGTAGGTGTATTTTAACAGTGAGAAACAGAATATCAACAAAAAAATCCAGAAAACCGAATTTTATAACATTTAGGACTTAATTTGCATTTGATGCAGAAAATAAGTATTTGAACCCTTAGCAAAACATGACTTAGTACTTGGTGGAATAACCCTTGTTGGCAAGCACAGACGTCAGACTTTTTCTTGTAGTTGGTCACCAGGTTTACACACATCTCAGGAGGGATTTTGGTCCACTCCTCTTTGCAGATCCTCTCCAAATCCTTAAGATTGCGTTTTCAATAGGAGGGAATGAGGTTCAAGCCCAATATTCCACGTTACATGGCCCCATCCATAGTCCCCTCGATGCAGTGGAGTCGTCCTGTACCCTTGGCAGAGAAACAGCCCCAAAGCATAATGTTTCCACCTCCATGCTTGACGGTGGGGATGGTGTTCTTGGGGTCATATTCAGCATTCTTCCCCCTCCAAACGCGGCAAGTCGAGTTGATGCCAAAGAGCTTGATTTTGGTCTCATCTGACTACATCCTGTCTCCCAATCCTCCTTAGAATCATTCAAGTGTTCATTGGCAAACTTCAGACGGCCCTGTACGTGTGCTTCCTTGAGCAGGGGGACCTTGCGAGTTCTGCAGTACTTCAAACCATTACGGCGTAGTGTGTTGCCAATGGTTTTCTTGGTGACTGTGGTCCCAGCTGCCTTGAGATCATTCACAAGCTCCCCCTGTGTAGTTCTGGGGTTATTCTGCACCTTTCGGATGATCACCGATACCGCACGAGGGGATATCTTGCATGGAGCCCCAGACCTAGAGCGTATTTTCTGATTCAAATACAAATAAAGTCATAAATGTTATAAAATGCAGTTTTCTGGATTTGTTTGTTGATATTCTATTTCTCACTGTTAAAATACACCTACCATTACAATTATAGATCACACATTTCTTTGCAAGTGGCCAAACTTGCGAAATCGGCAGGGGTTCAAATACTCATTTTCCCCACTGTACGTATTGGTCCTGCCGTGCACCCACTCACCTTCCCAGCCCGCTCAAATGGCAATCATTTAAATAGATTCTTAATTATTAACGACCAATATTATGCAGAAATCAGGTGTACTTTTTACGTGGGGACAGTTTAAACAAGCGGACAAACCTTACAGGTCTACAAATGCTCTGTTCCCAAAGACTGCAACTAACCGCGTTGTGAAAGGTTCACAGCGACACACCTGAAAAGATCATCTCCCACAGTGAGACCGGTTCTCTGAACGTGCACTCGTCTGGCTCGGAGACGGCGAGACATCTGAGAGAAAAAGCTCTGCTCTCTCCGGGGGCCTGACAGTTCTAGAATGAGAATCGGCGGAACAGTGGGATAGCGAGCGTTCCGTGGTTAGGCCCCGCTGTGTGTCACCGTAGGAACAGTCCTACAGACATCTCCATTCTCTTGACAGGTCCTCGTGTCTCTTCCCATAATCCAGAGCATATGCAGACTCATCACCGTGGCCCGCTCTCTGCGCACTGCTCTCGACATTCAGCTACTCGTCTGATCTGTCATTTCACAGCCTCTGAGAAGCTACTTCATTCCCCCTCTATTCTGGTGTGTCTGGCTCCTATAGCCTACCTATGCTTATAGGCCTTGTAGTTGCACCCGGGAAGGGAAACTCAAGCAATACTGACGAAGGCCAATGTGTTAAATTGCCACATTATTGTGTTTAATTAAGAGAACAGGTATCTATAATGTAGAGCTTCACTCAAGCAAATCTTTGAAATGCAGCGTCTGCTAAATGACCTACTGTAAATGTATCAGAGTCGGCTGTTGTTTTAAGAGGAGGGCCCAATTCCAGTGTCCACACTCACGGACTTTGTTTGCGCCTTCACAGTAAGTCTGTGAGGGCTTAGGGCTGTCAAGTGCACGAGGGTGCTCTGAAAGACATCTTGAGCCCTTTAGCACACTTTCCATAAGTCTGCATTTCGGCAGACTTTGCTGAAGGGAATTACCCACAGTTCATAGTGTTGTGACGTGACACCGGATTACCAGGGGAAGCCCGGAAGCTTAAAAAACCTGAAAACATGTGAAACTGTGAAAACATGAACTAAGAGGAATGCAAGCATATGCTGCATTGCACACCTAGTTTATTCATCTATTAATTTCAACTATTTATTTTCATTTTTGCAATTTGATGCTGTTTTGAAAAAAAATAGGCCTAACTGATTATTTAACAGTTACCTCTTCTCTCACACCCACTCTGTAAGGCAAGAGACTGGAACACGTTCAAATCAGACATTCGGTTCCCTCGGTGCCTTGGCCGTAAAGAAAGTGCAAAATGTAAAATATAAAGTTCCAAAACAACGTTCTGGCATTGTCAAGGTAACGTGATCGCAATGTGCTGTCCCAGTCCTATTTATACCATTTCGAGCCCTTGCAGCCTCTCACACTCCACCACTTACCAGGTCACGTCAGTTACATCTATGAGAGCTTGCTTAGGCCTTAGGAGAGACATTGGAATTGGTCTAAAGACTCAGTTGCTATGGCTAACGTTAAAAATATGCTGAAAAACAGGCTTGCTTGCGATGACCTCGTGATCGGTTGATGACGTCTTCCGGTCCCTTCTTCAAGTCTGCCGTGCTCATTAGATACTAACAGATGCTTTCCAGGCTATTTAATCTAAAAAAGGACTTCAATGTATATAACGTCTAGTTAGAAAATATGACTTGAATAACCTGCACACACACACACAAAGAACAAAGCCCCTTGTCTAACTGGAGCTATTATCATAGACACACAGACACACACACACACACACACACACAAACCAAACTGCCGCTAATGTCACAGAACACTGACTCTGCTCGTCACACTCTTAAGGCCTCGTCACACCATGACGTTCTGGTCAACGTTCTATGATGTTAGAGGAAACGTTGGTAATCGTCCATGGTCGCTGGAATTGCGCCAGAAGAGCTTTGTGTGAAAGCTGGTGAACGCTGTAATCGTCGGTAATCGTCGGTGTTAGGAGGAGAACGCTGGTCCAAAAAAAAAGTTTTGAACATGCACAAAAGTTCTCATGGAGATCAGCGTTCTTCAACGTTTCATTTAAACGCTGGAGAACTTTCGTGGAACGTTTTATTAACTTTGCACGCGTCTGGCTATCATAGTCAGTCGTTGGGTAGGGTAGACTGAGTACAGTTGATGCACCCGAAATAACTTATGTGCGCAGCAATCCTGAGACGTGATTTTTAGTTTGGACATGCCTACTAACGTCCTCTTTGATCCAGGGAAATTTGAGCACCTAACCCATCTCTCGTAGGAAGATATCGGCGAAAGTTTTTTCACCAAGGGAAGATCTTGATTTTAGCATTTCCCTTCTACAACAAACAACAAACAAGGCTGACTGCAGTCAGTTTTTTATTGCACGCACAACTCACAGCAACACACACGTGTTATATATATATGGAGGCGACCAGGACACACTACACACACACACACGCACACGCAGGCCTGAGGTCGCACTGTGCACTCTGGGGAGCAATTAATATGTTATTAACCATACGTGATCAACAAACGCAACTTACATCATTGCAAACGTTATTCTGTGCACTATACATCTACATATTCAATGCTATCATGTCATGCAAGGTCATTGCATAATCTAGCGAAAAGCGGAGTGGAGGGTATATGCTTGCTTGAGCCCAGCATGAAGTAGATGTAGCCTACTGAACTTGAACATAGCTGAGCACTGTTATAGCTGGTGCTGTTCCATGGCAGATGGATATGATATGAAGACTCTTGTGACATGGACAATGTGTGTGGAAGTGTTGATGTTTTCTAATAATAAACATTGAGAAACACAAATTCAGTGTCAAATTTAAACCATTTATTTTAATAACATAAAACCCCAGGAATAACGCCCGTTATTTCGTAAATCACAGTAATAATAACAGTAAATCTTCGTCCGAAGACATTGCTAGTGAAAGAGGCTTTGTATTCTTCTTACTTTCAGCAGCATTTATCATCTTCTTACTTGCAGCAGCGCTAGTAGCAGAAGCCCCCCTCACACCTTTTCGTGGTCTTGGCGGCATGATGTTCACTGTTCAGATCAACTGAATCCACTATGATTTCCAGCGTTTTATACCCGTTTGACCATAAAACCCACACGCCAGCAAAACGCTTTTCTGTCATTATTCACGCGTAAATTACACTCTTAACACGCTGGAGTGACACGTCAGCACACGTTTGTCGCGGACCAGTGACACGTCACTTGGTCGGTGTTACACACTCCTCATCCGTCAGTCCCACGCTAGTCATGTGTCAGTCCTACGCAATTATTTCGTTGGTAACACGCCAGATGTGTCCACATCGCCCTAGAACGCTCGAAATTGAACGATTAGAAAGTTCAGAGAACGTTGACCAGAACGTCATGGTGTGACGGGGCCTTTACCTGTGATTTGCAAACCATATGGCACCTAATAAAAACACACGGATGAGAATAGGCCACGCTTCATTAGCGCTCTGGAACACCATATTTGGGGCCAAAACACCCAGGGAGTCAAAAGAGGGGGCACTGATTATTCATTATGGAGGTTATAATCACAGTGTGGTGTTTGTGCTGTAAAGAGAGGTTATAATCACAGTGCGGTGTTTGTGCTGTAAAGAGAGGTTATAATCACAGTGCGGTGTTTGTGCTATACAGAGAGGTTATAATCACAGTGCGGTGTTTGTGCTGTAAAGAGAGGTTATAATCACAGTGCGGTGTTTGTGCTATACAGAGAGGTTATAATCACAGTGCGGTGTTTGGGCTATAAAGAGAGGTTATAATCACAGTGTGGTGTTTGGGCTGTAAAGAGAGGTTATAATCACAGTGTGGTGTTTGGGCTATAAAGAGAGGTTATAATCACAGTGTGGTGTTTGTGCTATAAAGAGAGGTTATAATCACAGTGTGGGAAATCAAAGAAGATGGTTATGAGGATGCTTATGATAGATGCCTGAGAATAATGATCATTCATGGCCTGTTTTGTAGTCCCCTAAACGCTCTGTGACGCGGTAGCCCAGTGTGTAGCACTATCAGAATAGTATTTATTGCCAAGTAGGTTTACACCTACCTGGAATTTGTTCTGGTGTATAGGTGCATACAGTGAACATAAAACATACAAACACAATAAGTACTACATAAACACAATAAGTACTACAATACAAAAAGCAGGGCAGGAGTGCAAAAGTGGATGTGCAATGTGCAGTGTGTGTGAACTCATGAACTCTGACCCACATAAAAGGGAGCGTATGTTTTCAATGAGGAAGAGATAGTAGTGTTTTTGTTCTCTCCGCCAAATGCAGTGTGAACTTGGGGGCTGTGGTTGATTTTATGAGATTTCTGAACGTTACCTGGAAAAGTGCTTCTGCTTCTTCGTTAAATCCAGTGTGAACTTGAGTGCTGCGGTTGGTTTTATGAGATTTCTGAACGTTACCTGGAAAAGTGTTTCTGTTGAAAACAACAAGCTGCCCTACCTCTCTCTCCCTTCCTGAGCTGACGATGTAAACAAGTTCTGTTCTGTACAGTTTTTCAGTTTTATTGTACAGAAGGATCCCATATGGATGTGCCACAGAAGGATGGGATATAAAGTGTGCTTTTTGCGCTTTTAAAAACTGACCATAAAAGATGAGTGCCAGCAACAAAAGAAAAACAATGTTGATACATGTACTAATAGAGGACATGTATATTGCAAAGAGCAGTTCAACATGGCTGTTCATACAACACAAATGCAAGACGAGCCTCTGATTAAGTCTAAGTCTTTAAATGCTTTTCAGTTAGATAGCTTGATAGCCAGGTGATATCTTTACCACAGTACAGATCTTCTTCGACGACAGAGGAAGCTTTGCTGAACAGAATTTCCTCTCTCTATCTCTCTACTGTCCTGTGTCATCCATCACTCCTTCTACACACCTGGTGTCTGTCTGACGAGAGTGTCAGCTGTGACCAGTAGACCCCGCTACAGGCTTTATTTAGATGAGCCAGATACACAGCAACACAACAACACACACCACATCACATCACATACACCATATCACATCACACACACCACATCACATCACATACACCATATCACATACACGCATCATATCACATACACGCATCATATCACATACATGCATCATATCACATACATGCACCACATACACGCATCATATCACATACATGCATCATATCACATACATGCATCATATCACATACATGCACCGTATCACATACATGCACCACATCACATACATGCATCATATCACATACATGAACCACAATGCACGTCACACCTAGCCACACACAAACCTACACCATTTTGATCTCCCTCAGAGATCTAAGATGATGGGACTGAGCATGAGACTGTCTTTGTTCAGTGCAGCAGTGCAGTGCAGCACTAAAGCCCTCAGTTAGGCTACTACCCCCTCTTCTCAACATAACGAGCAAACAAACTAATAACAGTATGGATTTCAGAGAGTAGGCATTAAGAGAACCGAAACATAAACAACTTTACTGCCCCCAAGCATTAATGCCACTGAATGTGAAGATGAAATCAGCAGAAATGTCCTGCACAATGGGGATATTAACACAAAGAATTAACACGGCCAACAAGTCAGCGAGGCGTTTGATGAATTACCCAATTAAACAGAACGATGGAACTCATGTCTCAAGTCTCTGCGGGGAATCCTGTGACACTTAAACCACAAGATGTTTTAATACTCAAATCTTTCTCTCAAAAGTCGAAAGTGATTATGATAAAAAAAAAATTCTCTGAGGGAAATTGAAAAGTCACACAAGAAATCTGTAAAATGTATATTATAATTTATTGCAGTGATTTCATTTCCAAAATTTTACTCATGCAGTCATAAAATAATTTTACTCTGTTACTTGTCACATGAATATAAACATTTTTAAAGCATTCTGTCATTCAGGCTGTTATGACTTCAAATGAATACTTAGAGATCTTAATTGAGATATATTACTATAGACAGAGAGGTGTTGCAACACATACAATTTCATATAAAGGAAACGTATGGACATAGATATAGGGTTCCTCATAGATCCTTTTAAAAATTAATTAAAAATATTCCTCATGTTCCTCTTTAAAATGGGAGAGGACGTTTCCGGACAGTTCCCCCTGATGGTTCTCCCTGTCGGTTCCCCATGTCGGTTCCCATGTATGTTGTGTGGCAGGGTTCTCTTGAAGCAGATCAATCTAAACTCCAAACAGGTGCTGGTAGCTCCTTCAGCTTTTGCAGTGTCTCTTGTCCTGATGGTTTGAAGGGGGAGAGGGGGGGGGGTGGTAAGATGTCCTCTTTGATAGCCTCTGACTGTGGTCCGTATCTGACTCTAATCTGGCATGTGTCTGGCCCAACTCCTCTCTGGGGTTAAACCGTCTGCTGCCGTGTAGGTGTGTATGGGTCACAGGTGATGTTTGTCTTGTAAGTGTGAATGAGTCACAGGTGATGTTTGTTTGTCTTGTAGGTGTGTATGGGTCACAGGTGATGTTTGTCTTGTAGGTGTGTATGTGTCACAGGTCACATTTGTTTTGTGTTCCTTGTGAGGCTGGACAAAGATACAATGCCTCTTGGGAACGGTTGTACTAATGTGTGTGTGTGTGTGTGTGTGTAGGTAGTGTTTTCCTTGAGAGGCTAGAGGGTGTTAGACTGTCTCTAGGGGGCAGATGTTCCACTCTTGTGTGTATGTGTGATGTATTCCTTGTGAGGATGGAGAGTGTTAGACTGTCTCTCGAGGACTGTTGTTTCTTCTGTGTGTGTGTGTGTGTGTGTGTGGGGAGGACGTGGGTCGTGGTCATAGACGTCCGTCTCTGGCCTTGGCCTTGAAGGACTCCCTCAGCCGCTGCAGGCCGGACGCCAGCTGGTGCCCACACACCTTACTGTGCCACTCCGATGATCTGCCCCTGAACGACAGGAGGAGAGAGCTGTGAGTGTGACACACACACACACGCACACACGCACACACACACAGACTTTCTCTCTCTCCCTCTCTCTCACACACATTTACACCCACTACAAAAAACACATCCACTTGCAAACTTCTAAATTTAGCTTTGTCCCCCCAAGGTTTCCTGTGTGTATGTGGTGCTCTCCTATGCTTTGGGCAGTGCATATAAATCACACTTCAAACACCTGCCTAGCTGCATGTATGAGAGAGAGAGAGTGTGTGTGTTTGTGTGTGTGTTTTTCAGGGCAGGACTCTAGCATGCCCAGTGGGGGGTGAGAATGCCCTATACATATATATACACATACACACACACACCCCATATACACTACCCTATATATACACACACACACCCCCACCCCAAATACACTACCCTATATATATATATATCTACCCCCACATACACTACCCTATACCCATTCCACGCCAGAACTGAGCCATTTCTGGGCCCGACCCACTCCAGGCTCTGGTTTATATAGGTAAGGTACTGGTACTACCATGGCAGGACGTTGACTTTCATCGACCACAGTGCATAAGCGACTGTCCCTCTCTGACACCGCATGGATGCACAGAGCACAGGAAACAGCATGGACAAGTGTGCTGTGTTAGGAGCCCCACAATGATTGCTGACTGCAAATTGTGAGGCGCCACAGAATGGATTTGGAGTATTCTCCAGGCAGCCTTTTCCGTATTTGCCGGCTTGTTTCATTAATTCCAACAAGAGCCGGAGCTGCAGGAGACTGCCATCCACACACAGTCCTGCTGTGAGCAAATTGATCATCTAAAAAAGCCGACAAATGAGTAAAGATTAAGGGGGGCCGGAGATTTCAATTATGCTGGAAATATGGAGAGCTCTCCCTCAATTCCCTTCTGTCTTTCGCACTGTTTCTCTCTCATGCTGTCTCTCTGCCCTCTCTCCCTCCTTCTCTCTTTCTCTCTCACACACACACACAATCCCACACACAATCCCACACACACACACACACACACACACACACACACACACACACACACACACACACACACACACTGTCTCTCTCTCATTGGCTTCATAGATCCCACCTGGTATCTGTTCTGCAGAAGTGTGTCAGTCTTGACCTCTTCATCCCCAGTGGTTCCACCAGGAAGAGGCAAGTGTACACCTGAGCCCTGAGGCCCTTCTGCGGAGCGCCGTGATGATCCAGGGACGCCGCCGCCACGTACAGAGGGCCGGCCGAGGGGTCCGACTGCCAGGTCCTTAAAGAGAGAGACAGAGGAAGGAGAGGGATTAGAAATGATTTAGAACCATCTAGAACACGGTGCGCTTATCTCTGAGTCTTGATCCGAAAGTTTCCTCAGCACCAAACAACATGTTATTGGCCTGTTCCTGTTCTAACCTAGCAGACTTAAGGAATCTGTTTCGAGGCCTCTGATTGGTGTACAATTCATTCTAAAGCCAATCAGGAGCTCTGCAGCTCTTCCTGGGCCAAGCATGAGTCTTATGTGTCTGATGTTTAAGGCACTGACGCAGCCCAGGGGAGTTGTCCCATGCTGAACGTGTCTGTGATGTCTTAATCACTCCCAGCCTTCAGTGTGTTTTTCCTGGCCTCAGACACGGCACTAAATCAGACAAAGGGAACCGCAGATGCTAAACACGGAGAGCGAGCACCATGATTCAGGACAAAAACATGTCCAAGAGCATAAATAATCTAATAATCTAAAGCCATTTCAGTTCACTAACAATGTTCAAATTCAGTTTACCAGCCTCCCAGCTTTCTGAGACAACATCCTCTCCTCCCACTTTAGTCCCCTCTCCTCTCCTCTCCTCCTCCTCTTTTAAGCCTCTCCTCTCCTCTCATCCTCTCTCAAGCCTCCACTCTCCTCTCCTCTCCTCCTCTCTCAAGCCTCCCCTCTCCTCTCCTCTCCTCTCCTCTCCTCTCCTCTCCTCTCCTCCTCTCTCAAGCCTCCCATCTCCTCTCCTCATTTCCTTAGGTCCACCTCCCCCTCCCCTCCCGTCCCCTCCTCTCTCCTCCTCTCCTCACCTCAGTAACACATGCTGGAGGGGAGGTCTGCTCCCGGCTCCCTGTAGCGTGTAGCTATACACCTCCGCATCCTCGCCCAGGGTCTCCAGCACCCCGGCCTCCAGGAGCGCCTCCCCTGCCCAGGCCTCGCGCCTCCTCAGCACCCACTGCAGTGCCTCCTGCTGGGGGGCCTCCACCTCCACGCTCCCCCGCCACAGACGCAGCGCCTGGCCATCCTCCACCTGCACCAGAGAGGGACGAAAACAAAGTTCAGTCTCATTATACAGGTGTGTACTCCTGCAGTCCTCTACTCTGTGTTCAGTCTCATTATACAGGTGTGTGGTGCTGCAGGGATCTGCTCTGAGTTCAGTTTCATTACACAGGTGTGTGGTGCTGTAGTCCTCTACTCTGTGTTAATCTCTTTGTGCAGTGTGCAGTGACCACACGGACTAACTTTGGGTTAAGAGGTGAAGTTCTTACATGTTCAATTAATTTCAATTTTATTTATATAGCGCCAAAACAATACAACTTTTCTCGGTTTACAGAGCCCAGGGCCTGAACTCCCCTAGAGCAAGCACAATGGCGACAGGGGCAAGAAAAAAACTATTCACTTAGGCTATTCACACCCATACACCATACACAATCATACTTTATCTGGATGGTTCCCATATAGACTATCAACAGATGCTCAGATTATAAACATACTTTCTTTGGATGGTCCCCTATAGACTATCTACTGATGCTGAGATTATAAACAAACTATCTGTTCAAACTCTGTTAAATACAATGTATGGTTAAGGTTAGGCTAGGTTTGGTTAAGGTGATGTTCAGTGAACAATTAGAAAGACTGAATCTGAATTTCAACAAACTATCTGTAAAGTTGTAAAGTCGGCGGACTATCCAAATAAAGTGTTACCCTATACACTCCAAAGTACATCTTATGCCAGAAACATTACTGATGTGCTGAAGCTAAATTTAAGTATGTTGCACAGCATACAACACTGATACATTTAAACATGTTGTTTGCAAACAGCCATCTGTAGCACATCTGGGTTTGTTTTAAGATGTGCTAATGTGTGTGTGTGTGTGTGTGTGTGTGTGTTTTGACACCTCTAGAACATTAGCATCTGGTCGGAGACCCCCTCCTAAAGCACCTTTATGTGGTCCTAACTTACGAGTGCCTGAATGAGATGAGTTCTCCATTAAATCCCCTCAGAAAGCCTGGCTTTTATAGGGGCCCAGGTTTGAGTTATTAAGCAGGTAAGTGCATGCTGCGAGTGCCAGAGCACTGGGCAATTACTCTGATGGTCTGAAGACCCTCTCATTAAGTCGGAGAGAAACATGTTCCACTGGGGTGTGTCAAGTGTTTTTGGTTTGTTTTTGTTTTTTTGCCCAGATTTCCTGTTTGACGGTTCATGGCGTAATGCTGTTTCTTTCTTTCTTTCTTTTTCTAGTTTGTAATGTGCTGTTGTTGTAGTGCTGTTGTTGTTCGACGGCTCGGTTTTGTGACGCACTATTGATTGGTGCATCTTCATCCATCTTGAAACGAGAAGCACATTTATTTGAACTCCGTTTGAAACTTCATCAGACAGTCTCGCCCAGCACTGATATTTACCCCCCTAAGTAATCCAGCAGCGTTTGTTCTAGCATGTAACATTTAAAAAAGAAGATGTCTGAACCCAGTCAGTCAGGGGCCACCCTTAGTCCAGATGTAACTCAGCTTTCCCTTCTAATCTCCTGATGGTTGGTAACAGCATGTCCCAAATAGTCCACACACTCCAAACAGCACGCAGTGCATGCGAACCAGAGCTATTTACCCTTTCAAATCTCTACAGCTATTGGACCCCTCTGAAGAAAGCGCTGAGGCAAGAATAAAATAACACATTTAATCCCCAAAACCCCAAACTTAATTCTGGTTGTAAGAATACTGAGGGTGCATATATTTTTATAAACGTACATGGTGTCATTGCAGAATCTCAACCTCTAGGAGTCAGTCAAGTAAAGTGGGAGTCTACAAACTGATGCTAATATAACAGGTAAAGTGGGTGTGATGGTGCAGTGGTTAGCGTCACTGCTTTAAAAGCGGGTTCACCCGGGATCGACTGCAGATTGTCTGAGTCACTTTGGATAAAAGCATCTACTAAATACCTGACCTTTACCTTTAAATGGCCAGTGTGGACTCATACAAGCTGCCATCATCCAACACTTTCTGAATCTCTAATGTTCATCGGTCATATTCCACATCAAGTCTCCCATGTTGGAGCTGAAACTATTGCAGTGAAACAGTGCAATTTCCCTAAAGCTCCAGTGTGCTATTACTGTGATTACATGACAGAGAGACTTTCACTTTGATGTGTCCCTGATCTGGCCTGGGTCTGGCCCTGATCTGGCCCTGATCTGGCCCTGATGTGGCCTTGGTCTGACCCTGATGTGGCCTTGATGTGACCCTGATGTGGCCCTGATGTGGCCTTGGTCTGACCCTGATGTGGCCCTGATGTGGCCTTGGTCTGACCCTGATGTGGCCTTGGTCTGAACCTGATGTGGCCCTGATGTGACCTTGGTCTGACCCTGATCTGGCCCTGATGTGGCCTTGGTCTGACCCTGATCTGGCCCTGATGTGGCCTTGGCCTGACCTTGATCTGGCCCTGATGTGGCCTTGGTCTGACCTTGGTCTGGCCCTGAGTGAGACTAGTGAGCATAGTGTGAGAGAATAGTGTGAGTGAGAGCGACTGACACTGATCAGCCCAGTCAGACCCTGGCTTCTCTGGCCCGTACCTTCTTGTAGGCCAGGTCCACGTGCTGGTGGGGGCTGGGGCAGCTGACCCAGCCCCTGGCCTTCTCCTTGGCCTCCCTGAGGAGCTGCTGGGCGGACTGCTGCAGACCGGTGCACAGCTCCTGCTCCTCACGCCCCGTACCAAGACTGGCCTCCACCTGCAGGGGCTCCTCTGGCAGGCAGTACCCAGGCAGCTGTGGATGGCGGGGAGGAGGGGGGGGGGGGGGGGAGAGGTCATTATGGGATATCATGCAATCACAGGGGTTCCTGCTGTAAGTAGTAAAGTCGGGAGTCTAGCAGAGTTTCAATTACAGAACTAGGACGTGGGGCACAGGTGTATGACCCCACTAAATAAGCCTTGAACATCCTCCATGGCTAAAAGGAACACAGTAGGTAAGCCTGTAAGATGGAGGAGAGATAAAACAGCAGCCCTTGGGCTGGACGAGCTGCATCAGTGCAGTGTGAGGAGCCTCCGAAAACAGCAGTTCTGATGCTAACAGTAGCTCTGATGCTTACGGCAGCTCTGATGCTAACAGTAGCTCTGGCCTGAGGCAGGGGCATGTTTGGGGCAATTGGCACTATGGATGGTGGTGTCATTAACATTCCAGCAAACTGGCAGAGGGTACCTGCCACAAGTGGTTGTGTGTGTGTGCGTGTGTGTTCTGAATATTTAGGTGTGTTTGTCGACCTGGAACAGGTGTGTGTGAGTCAGTGTGAGTGTGTTCCTGGAACAGGTGTGTGACCTCTGTCAGGATATGTGCTAGACCCTGTGTGTGTGTGTGTGTGTGTGTGTGTGTGTGTGTGTGTGTGTGTGTGTGTGTGTGTGTGTGTGAGTGTGTTCCTGGAACAGGTGTGTGACCTCCGTCAGGATATGTGCTAGACCCTGTGTGTGTGTTTTGTGTGTGTGTGTGTGTGTGTGTGTGTGTGTGTGTGAGTGCGTACCTGGAACAGGTGTGTGACCTCCGCCAGCATATGTGCTAGACCCTGTGTGGCCGCCAGGCTTTCACTCAAGTCTCTCTGATCGGGCTTCACCAGGCTGTGCTTCCTGTGTCACACACGCGCACACACGCGCACACACACACACACACACACACACACACACACACACACACACACACACACACACACACACACACACACACCAGCACACACAAAGGGAAACAGAAAAAAATGTGAGCCAAGAAATAAACAAACAACAATGTCTGAAGTTCACACTTTGAAAGGCATGTCAGTGCTGTCAGATCAGGGTCGTGTTGCCCTGCAGACTCCAGTGTTTTTATGATCCGCAGGATAATGACGCCCAGTAGAAGGGACAGAACACACACAGAGAAGTGAACCTCCGTGGACACCGTACAGCTCTGCCCAGTAACTCACATCCTGATGATATCTGCACCAGTAACAGATAAGTAACACTTCACTTGAACCGGGCATCATAAGACTTCTATAATCATGTCATAAACATGCTATGGCACATGTCCTGTCCTGTGATTGTTCATCATGACAGTTAATGACCAAAGATCCGACAGTGTCATGTCATGCCATGACTAAATATTTCACATGCAACTACTGTCCCGTCATGTTTATGACATGCTTACATTAGTGTTGTGGTTCAAGGTTCAAGTAAAGTTTTACCAGCAGGTTTGACTGTATGTCTTTTGTTGGAAGTGCACTTGTATTTCTCATCTAGTTACTCTTTTGTGAAGCATTACTCAGTAGAGCCCTCAAGATAATAACACCGTTGGAGTTGACTTGATAGAGGCCTCAAGATAATAACACCGTTGGAGTTGAACATCAGTGCTAAGCAGGTAAACTTGTCCTCCACAGAGCAACTCTGCTTTTGTAGCGTCACTTTCCCTCTCACTTCCACACACAAACACGCACACACACACGCACACATGCACACACACGCACACACGCACACACACACACACACAAACACGCACACACACCCACACACACAAGCACACACACACGCACACGCACATACACACGCACGCAGGCACAGCGAGGAGTAGGAAAGGGAAGCCACGCTGTGCTCAGACAAACTGTAGGCACAGGAAAAGCACGCCATGCTGTTCTCAATTGTCCTGGAACTGGCAGGCTGAGTGCATTTACGCACACGGACCCGGCAATGACATCAGTACCACCACGCACGCACACACGCACACACACACACACACACACACACACACACACACATACACACACACACACACACACACACACCCTCACACACACCCCCACACACACGCACACACGCACACACACACACCCCTGCCTGAAGCTCGCTTTCACAATAAGGCTTCTCAAGCCAGTGATAGGCAGAGAGGGGGAGATAGGGAGAGCAGAAGACAGTGATAAAGAAAAAGAGCAAGAAAGAGAGGAAGACATGGAAAGGTGTCTGCTTATAATATAGAGACAGGAATAGAGAAACTGAAAGCAGGCGAACCAGAGAGAGAGAGAGAGAGAGGGAGAGAACAGGGAGAGCAGAGAGTGCTCAGAGAGAGAATGAGAGAGAGAGAGAGAGAGAGCAGAGAAAAAGAGAGGGCAGAGAGAGAGAGAGAGAGAGCATGATTAAGAAGCATGGACAGCAGGAAAATAATGCACAGGAAAACAAGGAGCAATAGAAAAGATGATGAAAAAGTAGAAGGCAGTACGCCTGTGAGTGTGTTTGTGTATGTTTGTGTGTGTGTAGTAGTACACCAGTACTCCTGATGATTGCAGCTCAGTAGCTGATGAGAGAGACAGAGGGTTGCTGCCAAAGAAAAACTCCCTATCTCTGCAAAACTAAAGTTCAAAGCAGGCCTGATTCTGAAAAATGAATTGTCAAACTCTCACTGTGTTTCCCTCAACGGTATCGCCAGCTGCAACGCATTACCCATCTAATATCGCCTCTTATCTCACAGAAATTAAAGCCAGCTGTGTGTGTGTGTGTGCACGTACAGTTGCATGTGTGTGTGCGTGTGTGTGTGTCTTACATAAGATTCCCTGTGCACAAACCAACCCATCAGCGATTCATTACAAAAACATGGAAAATGGCTTTGTGGCTCTTCCTGTGGCTGGCTGATGTAATCGCTATGGTAACTGCAGACGCTGTCAGCATGGCTTTCTGGCACGGGCAGAAATGTGGGCTCAATTAAAGACAGAGCCTATAGCTGACACACTTTACCCAATTAAAGACAGAGCCTATAGCTGACACACTTTACCCAATTAAAGACAGAGCCTATAGCTGACACACAGGGTCAGAGGTGAGTATGGTCAAGGTCAGAGGTGAGTATGGTCAGGGTCAGAGGTGAGTATAGTCAGGGTCAGAGGTGAGTATGGTCAGGGTCAGAGGTGAGTATGGTCAGGGTCAGAGGTGAGTATGGTCAGGGTCAGAAATGTTCCAGTGCCAGTTACTCTATGAGGCCATGCTTTCTGGATTGAGAAGCAGGTGGCTGTTCTCAAGTATGATTTATAATAGCAACAGTTTCTGCTAATATATCAATTATTTATACCCAAGCAGTTGCAGAGTGGTACAAATCCACCTGGGATCTGGTGCTGATTTGGGAGATCTGATCCTAGGTGAGTAGCTGGCTTGTACCTTAATGTTGCACTGTTATAAGATTAACTTTTTGGCATTTCATTGTAGCTGTGTTCTTAAAGCTCCCTAAAGCCTCTCTTCCAAATAGAACATGAGCTTGTGTATGTGAGGCAGAGTTCAGACCTCCACACGGCTGTGGAGAATATCAAGTACACTTTTAAAGCATGCGTGTGTCTGTGTACATGTGTGTGGACATGTGTGTGCGTGTGTGTGCGTGTGTGTGCGTGTGTGTGTGTGCGTGTGTGCGCGAGCGAGGAGTGTTTGATAGAGTCTTCAAAGTGTGTACGTGTGTGTACATGTGTGTGGACATGTGTGTGCGTGTGTGTGCGTGTGTGTGCGTGTGTGCGCGAGCGAGGAGTGTTTGATAGAGTCTTCAAAGTGTGTACATGTGTGTGGACATGTGTGAGTGCCTCTGAGTGTGTGTGTGTGTGTGTGTGTGTGTGTGTGTGTTTGATAGAGTTTTCAAAGTGTGGTTTCAGCTGCTCTTCCAGGCTGTGTGTTCTCAGAAGAGTGTAAACCTCTGGGCACTGAGTCTCTTCTACATCACGTCTCTCACACACACACACACACACACACACACACACACACACACACACACACACACACACACACACACACACACACACACACACACACACACACACACACACACACACACACACACACACACACACTCAGAAGAGTGTAAACCTCTGGGCACTGAGTCTCTTCTACATCACGTCTCTTTAACCTTCTTTTTCAAAGTGCACAACCATTTCAGATAAAATATGGATCTGAACTAACAAGAAAAAAAAAACATCAGTGAAGTATGTGAAGGGATACAAATGCACAAACACACGCCCCCCCGGCACACACACACACGGCCCCTCGACACACACACATACAAACACACACCCCCGCCCCCCCCTGCCACACACACACACACACACACACACACACACACACACGCTCCCCACACAGACACATAGATGTGTACACACACACACATGCACACACACACACACACACACACACACACACACACACTGCCCACACACACACACACATGCACACACACACACACACACACACACACACACACTCACCGTGTGCCTCCATGTCTGGTTGCCCTGCTCTCTCCCCTAGGTGTGCTGAGGTGGAAGAGGGTGGGTGCCAGGCACACGGCGATGTTGGTGGGGGTCATCTGGTTCTCCTCCACGCAGGCGGCCACCTCCCTGAGGAAGAGGAGCAGAGACTGCAGCGCCTCCCTGTTCTCGTCCGGCAGGAGGAAGATGGCCGCCCTGACCGCTGCAAACTGCTGGTCCTTGGGGAAATCTGCAGATGAGAGGAGAGGAGAGGAGAGGAGAGGAGGCTCTTTCAGAGCTCAGTGGTTTGATTCCCAGACGTGCACACACACACCTCTAGCCAGCATAATGTAAGGTCATAAATGTAAGTGCAAACATGCAAGTCATCCTCCCCTCACATCAGCTCACTGTCACTTCACCAGGCTACACGCTATAGATTAATATGGATCTAGATGTAGCTACATGCTATAGATTAATATGGATCTAGATGTAGCTACATGCTATAGATTAATATGGATCTAGATGTAGCTACACGCTATAGATTAATATGGATCTAGATGTAGCTACATGCTATAGATTAATATGGATCTAGATGTAGCTACATGCTATAGATTAATATGGATCTAGATGTATCTACACGCTATAGATTAATATGGATCTAGATGTAGCTACACGCTATAGATTAATATGGATCTAGATGTAGCTACACGCTATAGATTAATATGGATCTAGATGTAGCTACATGCTATAGATTCATATGGATTTGAAAGATATGCTTATGCCTCGATAACTAGTACATTTCCTAAAGATAATGCAACAAGAGCCTACTGATA
>NC_045159.1:19203311-19255811 GCF_900700415.2 Clupea harengus | reverse complement strand
AGTGTCCAGGAGACGTCTGGTAGACTACAGAGTGTGCAGGAGACGTCTGGTAGACTACAGAGTGTGCAGGAGACGTCAGGTAGAGTACAGAGTGTGCAGGAGACGTCTGGTAGACTACAGAGTGTGCAGGAGACGTCTGGTAGACTACAGAGTGTGCAGGAGACGTCTGGTAGACTACAGAGTGTGCAGGAGACGTCTGGTAGAGTACAGAGTGTGCAGGAGACGTCAGGTAGAGTACAGAGTGTGCAGGAGACGTCTGGTAGACTACAGAGTGTGCAGGAGACGTCTGGTAGACTACAGAGTGTGCAGGAGACGTCTGGTAGACTACAGAGTGTGCAGGAGACGTCTGGTAGACTACAGAGTGTCCAGGAGACGTCTGGTAGACTACAGAGTGTGCAGGAGACGTCTGGTAGACTACAGAGTGTCCAGGAGACGTCTGGTAGACTACAGAGTGTGCAGGAGACGTCTGGTAGACTACAGAGTGTCCAGGAGACGTCTGGTAGACTACAGAGTGTGCAGGAGACGTCTGGTAGACTACAGAGTGTCCAGGAGACGTCTGGTAGACTACAGAGTGTGCAGGAGACGTCAGGTAGAGTACAGAGTGTGCAGGAGACGTCTGGTAGACTACAGAGTGTGCAGGAGACGTCTGGTAGACTACAGAGTGTGCAGGAGACGTCTGCCGTGGAGAGATACCTCGTCACGCTAATGGTCTTCACACCAGTCTAGAGAGGCTCTGACTCACCTTTCACAACACTGAACGTATAAATAAATAAGAATAAATAAATAAACATACAAAAAAAAAAAAAAAACAACTCTGTTGTGTCTTGCAAGAGCGGCAAGGTTGCAGCAGAGCATAAATAATGAATCAGTCTAAACAACAGGCCCTTCACCAGACTTCTCTCCCTTGATATTTTTCTCTCTCTTTCTTTTGACTCACTGGCTCCGCTCGAATCGGGGAAAATGCTATCTCGGAAGGGTGTTTAATATGACAGTGAGGAATCAAGGACCGTACGAAACTGATTAAACTCTCTTTCCTCTCTCCTGAGATGCCTTCTAACCGCAAACAAAGATGGCTGTATTTGTATATAAATGTTATTTATTTCACATATTTTCGCTTAGATTTTTCAAGTTACTGTGAAATAGACACCGTAGCATCTGATAGGGTTAGGATTAGGGTTAGTTACACAGTTAACACAGTTATTGTAACCAGCTTACGTTAGCTAGCCTAGCATTCTAACGTGTGCTGACGGCATAAATTTCCATGAATGCTATCTAAGAAGGTAATTTAAAACCAGCATTCTTAGAAGATGCCTTCACTCAAAAGTTATGATTTATGAGACACCTGTCTATTCCTGCAGCCAGCGAGGCAGCGAAGCAGCAGCCTTCTGATTGGTATGTTTCTGTACTCGTTCTCTCTGTGGCCTTCTGATTGGTACGTTTCTTTACTGGTTCTCTCTGTGATTGGTGTATTTCTGTACTCGTTCTCCCTGTGATTGGTACGTTTCTTTACTCGTTCTCTCTGTGATTGGTGCATTACTGTACTCGTTCTCTCTGTGATTGGTGCATTTCTGTACTCGTTCTCTCTGTGCGCTCTTACCAGATCCAGCCCTGCTTGCAGGAGGGGGAGAACCTGTCCATGAGGGCCGTGAGCCTGAGCAGGGAGAGGCGCTGCAGCCGGTTCATCTGGGCCGCCAACTGACTCTCCACCCCCGAGCCAGGACCTAACGACACCAGGGCCTGCTCCTCGCTCCACCAGTGTAGCTGCTGCTGACTAGGAGACACACACACACACACACACACACACACAACAACACAGTTTCATGTGCGGTACAATGTTGATTTTATTTCCACCCTCAATGTAAGTACAAAATGTAAGTACATAAAATGCAAGCTTTCTATAGGAACTGAGACTAAAATCAACCCTTGTGCAGTATCTTGTGCAGGTAGAGAACAATGTAAGAAATCAAACAGATATGCGGGATGCACTCTCTGGTCCATCACACACACACACACACACACACACACACACACACACACACACACACACAGACACATAAGAGGCTCTTACTGCACAGGAATTGTCCTGGACTCCTCTGTGTCCCCTCCGTTCCTCTCCGTGTCCTCCTCCGGCTCCTTCACCTCCAGAAGGATGTCGCTGAGCGAGGGCGAGCTGGAGCGGTTGCTGAAGTCCGAGTCTCCGTCCTCGGACAGCTTCTCCGCCCAGCTGGACACCAGCTGCTGCAGGCTGTTGATGCGCTCCATCACGCAGTCCAGTGCCTGAAACACGTCGTCCTCTATGCTCGACCCCCGGACCTCTAGGGCCCCCCCACCCACACCGGCGGTGGCGCAAGGTGGGGCGTCCGGCACGTTGTCATAGATGCTGGCGCGGTGGTCGATGGCCGCCAGGGGGCTGCAGGGGGAGCTCTCACCACCACGGCAACGGCGGCCGTGGTAACCGTGGAAACTGCCCGTCCTCCAGTTGACGGAGGTGTTGTCGATGGGCAGGAGTGGAGCGAGGCCGTGGGAGAGGGCGGTGGGGAAGGTACCCGGTTTGTACCCCTCCGGGATCCGGAACAGCGTCTCCTCATGGAGGCGGAGCTGGTCCTGCTGATTGCGCTGGTTGTTCAGGTCCAGTTCACTCTTGCTTGTGGTCTCGCTCTGGCTCTGGCTCTGGTTCCGGTTTTGGCTCTGATCTTGGCTTTGAGTCCAGGGCTGCGCCCGCTTGTTCCCCCGCACACGGGCCACCGGGCTGGGGGTGCTGACCGTGCTCCCACTCTCTGAGGCACTGCTGCTGGAGGAGAAAGAGGAGGAGGAGGAGGAGGAAGAGGAGGAGGAAGCCGAGGAGCAGGAAGCCCCGGGGCTCGGCACTTTACCCTGGAGCTCTGCGATGTCCAAACAGTTCAGCTGCTTCAGTCGCTCCTGGGCCGCACCCTCCTGCAGAACCGGGCCGCTGATCAACAGCTTAGTCTGGCCCAGACTGCGGCTCCGTACTCGGGTCGACCTGGCCGGGCCTCGGACACGCAGCCGCTCCATCCTCCTCAGCAGACTGGGGCCCTTCTTGCGAGGGGGCTTCTGGGAGACGCTGGGGGGGTCCTCACTGCTGCAGCTCGGAGGGTCGTCGGCGGGGGAGGGGGACGGCGAGGGGGGGGCGCTGAAGGAGGTGTCCAGGGAGGTCGGCTTGGTGCAGGAGGAGGAACAGTGAGAGGAGGAGCTCCGGCTGGGTTCCGCCTCCTCCGCCATCTTGAATCCGCCGGGTCCGCAGCCGTCAGCGCAGTCGCTGTCGAGGCTGCTGGAGCTGCGGGTGGAGCACGTCTCCTGTCTGTCACCGCTGTCGTCACACAGAGACGTCTCCCGGCCCCGCAGCGTTCCCAAGCAGGGGCTGTCTGGGAGGGCCAGGAATTTCATGTCATCCTGACGGATCCACGAGCCGTTTTTGTGGTTGAAGGTCCATTTGGCGCTGATGGCACACGGCTCCTCATCCTCGGAGTCTTCGCTCTGAAACAACAGGGTGGAGTTTTAGCCTTAATGATCTGGGAGCGTCACTAAAGGAAAGCTAAATGAAGGAAACAGCAGATGTGATCTGTTGGCTGAGATCAGTGCTCTCAGGTCTGCTCCTTCTGGGCCCCACCTGCATATCTCCCCTCCCTGATCTGCATACCTGACCTGTCTTGAACTTGTCAGTTGTAGGTGTACTCACAATTAGCTGAACACACCTGAATTAGCTAATGAAGGGTGATTTCAGTGCTCTGGTGTTAATTAAGTATGCCTTTAAAATAGCGACAGGTGGAAACGCAGGGGAAAGGTGTTCCAGGAGCAAGATTGAGACTCACTGGTATAGAGGAACCCAGAGACCATTATGGGGCATCACAACAGCGGTCTGGTTTTTCTAAAATATGTCTGAAGCTTTTGCTGAAAGCATTATGCTCTAGCACTTTATATCTCAACACATTTAGTGAGTGGGTCTGCGGGTCTGTTTGTTGAGCTAAGCATTCTGAAATAGACGCGCGAGACCTGCTCAGTGTTCCTCGTGCGGTTTATGTCACATTGGCCCATAAAATACAGTCGCTCTCCAATGCAATGCTTTGGCTGTAGGTAATATAAAACAGATGGGTCTCTATGGTAGCAGATGTACATAAAGAGGCATCTATTAAACTCTCAAACTTGCCGACTATGCCACAGAATTTGGTTATATATAGCTTATCAGACAGTTTTGTGAGCACGTCAAACAGTTTTTGATGATCACATGACTTATGCCACCGCATATCTTCATGTGACTGTTCAGTTGAGAGAGTGTGACCAAGATGTCTAGAGATCTAAACGGAGCGCATGTTTGTTTGTTTGTTTGTTTGTTTGTTTAAAAAAAACTAAAAATGTTTTGCTACAGTCATGGGAATCAATTCCATTCATAAGCAATAAGCAATGTTGGTATGTTGTGCTGAGTTCATCTGAAAACATGCGTCTCGTCTCACGAATAGTTTCCCTCTCATTAGTCTGTTTGTGCTGCAGGCCCCTTGCAGTGCTGCGTGGTGTGCTGCGGTGTGATGCGGTGCGGTGGCTTCGCTGCCAAGCTTACGCTCACCCGTCTCTTCAATCGGCCCATCTCCTGATTCATCTCAACGCATTTGTTTAAGGTGATCAGCCTCCTGGGAAAGTGCAAACGAATGGCAGTCAGACAAACAAACAATCAGCGGGGATGCCTATCCCGACAGCCCTCCTCTCGCAATTACCCGACGAGAGAGACGCACTCCATCAGAAGAGCAAGCACTGTGTAAGGTAATGGGAGAACACATTTTTGCTACCTGCAGAGGGAATCAATTGCGTCCTTATCCAGGAACGCGTGATCATTCTTTGCCCAGTCTAAGTCGATGGGGAAACGGCAATCTGGAAGGTACACAAGCCGAGAGTCAGGCTATAATGTGACACTGTTTGTTGTCAGTTTAAATACATCTGCATGGAACAGTGCTCAGCAAGGCTTTGACATAAAATGTAAACAACGAATTTGCAAGAATTAATATTTACCTTTGAAGAGCTGCGCATACTGTGGAAACCCGGCAGCCTTCAGCCAATCGCAGGCCTGCTTGGCTTCGATCTCTAACAGGAAGAAAAGCACAGATGCACTTGAATGGAAAATCTTGTTGGCTTGAGCCATTTTAACAGACAGACATTATAGGAAGGCGCGTAACTACTCCACTTTAATTCAATTAGCTGTTAAAATTAACAACCAGAGATTTGTTTTTCTGGGAACACTTTTGATACCTCTGCATGTTATTTATTTAACACCTCTCCCCTCTCCTGCACCCCCCCCACCCCATGCAACATGTCTGCCAACACCCACACACAGTGTTTATTCATATCCTGTAGATTATTAAACGGGCCCCACCACCACCACTATACCCCAATCTCCTTCCAGCAAGATGATGACCGTGACAAACTTGTCAAAAAACATAGCAAGTCTCATTCTCCACCTCGTTCCCCATCTTCACAACATTGCAATTATTCTTCAGCATTCCACAGCAACAGCAAAGGCATCATTATCATTATAATGAACAATAATGAAAAAAAAAAAGGAAGAAAAAACAATGCATGGTTGCCAAGGACAGATGGTGGAGAGATGGAGTTCCTTTGAATAATCTCGCTGGCCAACCATAAACTAACTGTGGGGTGGCTGGAGCAGTGGAGGCTCCCATGAGTGGCCAGGGGTCAATGGCGGACAGCTGCAGCTCGCTTCCAGTGAGCAGATGGCTCAGCTACGTAAACAGACCAGAGCTTTTCACATGTGCACCCATGTGTGTGCACACACACATACATACACACATACAAACACTGCAACACATAAGCACACACACACACACAGAAATGCAGTACGCACACACATACTGTGATACACACACATGCTTACAGAGACCAAGAAAGACACATTGGATATATATAGAGAGAATTGCAATAGCTCAAAGACACACATGCACATTTCACAGACATTTCAAATGTGAGCGCGCACACACACACAAACACACACACACACACACACACACACAAAGAAAAACAAACATGGACATCAACATGCAAGGTCAAAGACACACATAGGCTATACACAGAGGGGACATCATACACATGGACCCAAGACAAGAGATACTCAGATAGAGATGCTCCAAGCACAGAGAAAAAGAAATAAACACACACACACACACACACACACACACATATAGACACACACAAACACACACACACATATATATACACACGCACACACACACACATACACTGTTGATGGTCTGATATATCGGATCTGACAGATGATGCTCACAGGCCTGCCTTCTACACTTCTGAAAGGCTGCATGTACCAGGGGCCTTTCACTCACGAAACTTTCCGAACCAACCTAACTTTCCTAACTAATCTGACTTTCTGAACTGAATCTTAATTTCCTACCTAACCCTAACATTCCTAACTAATCCTAACTTTCCTAACCAACCCTAACTTTCCTAAGTAACCCTTACTTTCCTAACCAAACCTAACTTTCCTATCTAACCATAACTTTCCTAACTAACCATAACTTTCCTAATTAACCTTAACCAACCCTAATTTTCCTAACTAACCCTAAAGTTCATTGTCCCCCAGACAGCCCTCATTTGCAGTCATGATCTCCCTAGTCGGCTGTTACCACACTCTCCTTCACTTGCTGTCATTGTGGCATGTGCGATCCAACTCTCAACACATTCTACTTTCCATAGAGCACTAGGTGTGAATGTGTGTGTGTGGGGACGTGTGTCTGTGCGTGTATGTATGCGTGTGTTTGTGTGTGTGTGTGTGTGTGTGCGTGCATGTGGGTGTGTGTGTGTGTGTGAATGGGCTTGAAGTGGTATGAGGACAAAATAAGGGATTCATATTAACACGAGGCACCACGTTGCATCAGTATTTAGGTGGTGTGCAGAAATGCCTTTGGACCGGGTCTGACCCGAACCTGCTGTGGAGCCTTTGAGTCTGTAGAACACTGCCATTCTTCTCCCCTGCTGTCATGGGAACGTTACATAAGCTGCTGTGTGTCTCAGGGAACAGGAAAAGACACTTCCTCTTCCACAGGCCACAGGCTGCCTCGGAGGAAGCTACGCCTTCAAGGGTGGGGGGGATATGGGACTCTGATAACGGATCAGGAGTATGATTAAAGCTCCCTCTCCACATACACACACACACACACACGCGCACACACACAATTCCCTCCAGGAAGTGCGTGCCTCAGCTGAGGGAGGATTCAGGAAGTCGGCGAGCGCTAACGACCCTACGTGCTGTACAGAGTGTAAGAGATGGAGCAGATAGGTGCGGTGCGGTTTCAGCTTAAATAGACACACACACACACTCTCAGCCAGATCCGGGCCGCATGAGACCCGTGCCCGGGCCGGACACTCAGCAGCCATCCTGCCGCTGATAACGAGCTCCCCGCGTCCCTGCAGCATCTCTCTGCAGAAGCCTCTGAAGCCTCTGTCTGTCCTAAAGAGCAGCTCTGACATGAAGCATCCCCCTGCATGCTCCTGGGGGAGGGCAAGCCAAACAGACATCTTGATTTTGGCTGACGAGCTCAACGGCTTTCACCTTGAGTGAGTCCCAGAAGGGGCCCAGGGAAAAGCCTCTCTTTAAGAGCAGCCTGTGCTGTCAGAAGGGCTGAGGTGCACTGGACACACACAACATCCCGGAATAGCAGCGCCGGACTCCGGATGTGGGCCAGGTCCAGGTCAGAGCTGGGCCGGCTCAGTGATCTGGAACACGTCCAACGTCAAGCTAGGTGAAGGTTAGACACCGTGCTGCCAAGAGGCAACAGGAGAGACAGAAACACCCAAACGTTGTCTTGGCCATCCATTAAGAATATCAGCAGCTGAGGAAGGATATAGGGAAATGTTGGCCCCGCAAATAGTCTCGTGATTGGCACAACTTAAAATAACCTTTTTGGCCCCTATTGCCATCCTTCCGAAGTAGATGGAGACACCCAAACTAGACTCAAAGTGAACGGGGAGTCTGGTTCCCAAGGGGCACTGTAATGCTGCATATTTTGAATCCCTCAGCCTCCTCTACCCCATTAAAGGCAATTTGACACGAGTATCGGAAATCTCTGAAATGGAAATCACACAGCCAGGGGTTTCTTGAGAATGTTTCTGAGAAAATCATTTAGTGAGCAATATCCACTCCTTCCTTTGAGTGCAGCAGGCACTTTATGACTTTTTGCCGTAATTGTATAGAAGTGATATGAAATGCACATGAACACACACTGAAATGGTCCTTCTGTAGTACATCGCCAGTTTGAGTCATGGGCCAAGATTAATGGGTAATCATGAAAGAAAATGTAAATACTTGTTATAGCCCATCCATACTCATTCATTCATTCCTTCTTTCATTATTTCATTCATTCATTCATTCAGACATTCAGACATTCTCACACAGAGGGCCTGCTGTGAGCTGAAATCCTATAATATACGTCATGAGTGGGAAAACAGAAGGCTGACAGAGAGAAAGAAAGCACGAAGGAGGGCCCTCTGTCTGACAGCGCCACCCCAGAGAAAGGGCTAACAGCGACCTCATGAAGCCCTAGCAGGATTTATGGGCAGCAGATGGCATTAAAGTGGTTGTGTGAGGGAGCTTTGTGGGCCGCTTCAGTGAGCTAACTTAACCCTTTTAGCAGGGCACTTTTGAACATTCTAATGAACAGAATGCGTTCATCAACAATGGAAGATTCTAAAATGATATGTTCCATTCAATGGTCTCAGATATTCTTTAGTTCATGCTACAACATTCTAAACCCACCGGTGTGACGGAACCTGCAGAACGGTTAATGTCTTTGGAAGGCCCTGGCCCATATCTGCCAGAATCCGCTCCAAAGCCAGCGGCCCCCTGACCTCTCCTCTCCCTCTGCAAGCTGTGTTTATATCTGCCCTGCCTTGGCAGTGTGCAGAGGCCCCTCTCAGGCCAATCCGCAGCCTTGTGAGATCAGCAATTTGGCGGCCCGCTCAGCTCTGGCAGGTACGGCTGGCAAGTATGAGGTCACAGGTCTAATTACTCACCCCCTCTGTTGTGAGGGGTTGCTAACAACAACCCAGTGCTGGATGCCCTCAGCCAGGGCAAATGGAAAGTGATTTTGTCATGGCTTTTCGCTGGGCCTCCAGTTTAAGGGCTGAGATCACACAGGCTAATATTTGGAAAATCCGACTAATCCGGCTTTGATTCAGCAATGGCGACTATCTCGGGCAGTGATTTTGAAGTGGTGTTTAGATTTTGTGCTGAAGATTGTAGCGCTAGTCCTTCAAAGTCAGCCATGACAGTGCTGAAATGACTCTCTGGCTGGGTGGTTAGTGTAGCAAATTGGATGTATACTAACAACTTCTGAATAATTTCATCTGATTTAGAACTTTGAGTAGAATAGACCAGTGGCAGACAAGAACTTTAGAATATGCGGAATTTCAGAATGAGTCCGTATTGTAATAGTAGAACACTATTCTTGCAAGAACAAATGCCAGTTTGAAAGGGTTATCAGCAGGTGCCTTCACCAAACCAAACTCAACTATTCATCCCCAACCCAATCTAATATTAATGGAAACATTTAATTTCTTCATTCCATAGTATGTTTGGAATTCTCAACTCAATTAATTTGGAATGATTAATGTGCAAGACCAAAGAGAGGCCAATAAACTAACAATAGCAGAAAAACTCATTAACATAATTATCAGTCGTTGTCGATAACGGCATATGACCATTTGTACTCCAATTAACAGCACCTTTCTGCCGCTACATGAGAAACTCCAGCAAGTGCGACATCTATTTTATACCTTTCATTGTTATCTGACTTCAAACCTGCATGAACTTCACACAGCATCAAGAACATATGGAGACACAATAGGACTCAGTTAACTTCTGCAAACCTAATAAAATCAGTTACTTACTTGTTATTAACATTCTGTGGCCACTTTAGGAAGAGTAGAGTAGAGAAGTTGAAAAAAACTAACTTTGAAGACAAAAATAAAGAAACAAATAAATAAATAAATAGTAAGTAATCACATGGAGGCAGGTAGGTCAACCTGTCACGAGCACTGAGATGGAGGCATGTCAGACTCCCCGTGTGAATGGGACAGAGTTCAAAGCATCACACTGACATGAGTTTAGAGAGAACCCTCCTCTCCTCTCCTCTCCTCTTCGCAGATCATACCAACTGGCCCTGCATTCTCCCACAGAGGGGGGTGGTGCCCAAAAGAAGTAGAGTAGAAGTAGAGAAGAAGTACTGGTCAGGGTTGACAAGCACACACATGACAAAACACACTCTCACACACGGGCCAGGGTTGACAACTACACACGACAAAACACACACTCAGACTCAGACACAGATCAGTCCAGATCTCTCTGTCTGCGTTGAGTCACAGGAAGTTTACTAAATGTTAGGAATTCCCTGAACTAGGTTATTTATCCCAAAGGTCTGTCGCTCCCCCCCTAAAAGCATGAATGGTTTGCCCCGGTGGAGGCTGACTTATGGCTGTGCTTTGACTGTGTCCTTCTCCAGACTGATGACTCCAGTAATCACACATCTGGCCTCTCCAGACGGATGACTCCAGTGACCACACATCTGGCCTGAGGGCAACAGTCCCGCCTCATTCTTTTACTCTGACACATACTGTAGGCCTACTCTAAGGCTAGGATCAGGCACACACACACACACACACACACACACACACACACACACACACACACACACACACACACACACACACACACACACACGTATATATACATACACACACACATACACACTCTCTCTGTAGGGCTATCCTGTCCAGTCCTCCACACATCACATACACTCTTACAGGGTAATGTCAGTACCACCAGAGATAGTATACTGATTCTACACTCACTCACTACTCAGTATACTGGCTCTGGCGGTATGTGTGGTAGTGAGTGTAAGAGCAGTATACTGACTCTGGCAGTATGTGTGGTAGTGAGTGTAAGAGCAGTATACTGACTCTGGCGGTATGTATGGTAGTGAGTATAATAGCAGTATACTGACTCTGGCGGTTTTATAGTGAGTATAATAGCAGTATACTGACTCTGGCGGTTTGGTAGTGAGTGGATTATTTGAATGCCTGGCGCTTTTCATGCGTCACTCACTGAGACACAACAGGTGAGAGTTGTTGTGTGCGTGTGTGAGTCTCTGTGTGTTAATCTCTGGATGGAAGTGGCACGCTCAACTTTCCGCGTGTCAGCTGTGTTATGACAACGAAACGCTAGCGGAGTCAAATTAGCCTGTTGGATGCACACGGAGCCACAGGCTGAGATGGCTTCTCACCAGCTGGGCTTTCAGGACCTGGCCCGACCTCTGTCATTTCTCCTCAGATCTGCTGGGTTAAAATACTGCTTCTATTTGGCTTGTGTGTGTTGAACATGGTGCTTGTCAGGAATGTGGTTATGACTAGCTGCTGGTTTTATGTCATCCCAGAGAGACTACTTCTTCAGTGGCCCCAGTCCGCTCTGACTCGGGGGTAGTGTAAATCTGGGCCAAATACACTTCAGAGTTGTCTCTGCTCTCTGAGAAACTCACAGTGTTTGTCATGCCAACACTGCAAAGGTCATAGGTTCAATTTCCCCCCCGGGGAACTCAAACACTGACAAAAATGTGTTTTTTCTCTGATTCACAAATCACGTTGGATGAAAGTGCCTGCTGAACGAATTAATGTGTAGAAATGTGAAATAGCCAGAAGCGTCAACACCCACTGCTGTTTCCTCCAATGCGCCACATCAACTGGCCTTCAACATCCTTGAAATGTCTTTTTGGGTTTTAACACTACAGCTTAACATGCACCGCTCTAGCGGAGAGGGTCTACAAGCGCACGCACATCTCTTTGTAACTCTTGCGCACGTCGGACGACGGCCTGAAGTATTTTAGCCTTCCTTCTGCTGATGTGTTGTTTATTTTTCATGAAGCGCGCGTGGTGAATAATTCATGTTAAATCCCTGGGTGTTTCTTCTGTTGTGTTTCTCCGGATGGTTCTGAACATGAGTCGGTTCTCCGTGTAGACCTGTGCAGAGGCACGCGGCCCGTTCTGTTGCCCTGTGCTGCTCGGAACCCTGCAATTGGATCTGAGACCCGTGGATGCTGTTCTGCTCAAATCACCGACGAGCGTGTGGACGCAGCTAATCCCTATTGTTGCTGTTGTTGTCTCCAAAGGCGCCCGTCTTCTCCACGCTGCCGTAACTTCTCAAATCCGAGCTCAGCGCTGCGTGGAAAACCTGTGATTACATTTTAAAGGGCCCCAGTGCCCAGATCCTCTCTAACACGCTTCAAGCCAACCTCCACGAGTCTGTTTGAGCCTCGACTCAGGGCTGCCGTGTTGAAGTGAAGCAGCATTACCTCGGCCCACGTTTGCCAACAACTTTGTGTGTGTTTTTTTTTTTTTAACTGTATTTTTTTCCGTTTGAGCTCCTCCTGATAGTTCCTCGTGATGAAGGTGATTACAGCCCTGTGGTGGGCCACTTCACAGACGTGAGGGAGGAGGAGGCAATATGAGGGGCTCTTAAAGCTCAGGGATACTGACAGAATCCTATCAAGGCTAATAGTCTCGGGTCTCCTGTAGGCCATATCACCACTCTCGCCGTCCTTGGGAACCCATTAATGCTGATGGCGCTCATCTAAAACGTAGGTGTGTGATTACACTCTCGTTAATGAGGGAAACCAGTGGACGTTTACGGCCTCCCTGGAAACTAACACAGGAAAGTTGGGCAGAGAGGTGGAAAAGTTGGACCTGGCGCTGCTAACTTTGCCATTAGCGACCAAAGCACTCAGGGGCAACCGCAGGGGATGCTACAGTACTCTTTTTTTTAAAGTCTCACAGTTGCTCTACAGTGTTTAATACATCACTGTGCCAGCATTGAGAAAAACAACATGGTTTTCAGGGTTGATTTAGATTGCTATTTATCTACAGGAAACATAACAACAGCAACAACAACAACATTGATTATGAACAGCTTTCAAAAAAGTGTTGAGTTCTGTTGTGTTGTGTTGTGTTGTGCTGTGCTGTGCTGTGATGTGTTGTGCTGTGCTGTGTTGTGCTGTGTTGTGTTGTGTAGTGTTGTGCTGTGCCGTGTCTGTTTCTGTCATCAGTGACAGTGAGGAGTCTCTGAGCCTCTACAGTCGGCGTGCAGCAGTGCTAGAGGCCCCCAGTCGGACGCCTCTCCCATCCTTGTTATGGGAGAGGTCACTTGGCACAGGGTCTAAGCACCCTCTCCAAAGCATGACTTCCTTTCAGAGGTAAACACACATGCACACACACACACACACACACACACACACACACACACACACACACACACACACACACACACACACACACACACACACACACACACACACACACACACACACACATACACACACACACATGAACAAACACACACACAGAGCCAGTGGAAAGTAGAGCAGAGGTTAGGTGTGTAGTTTAAGTGAGTAAAAATAAGACCTTCTTAACCTGTCACATGACTGAACGAGTAAGACTTCACACTGAAGAGTGTTAGAACACCACTGGGAATCCTAGAATCTCTGCTCTTTTCCCATTGCTGTTTACTATGCGTGCTACTGATGCAATATTCAGTTAACATATCCACGTTTGAACCATCCTGACACAGTTGTAGTCAAACCCATGGCGGCACACACACAGAGTGCTGATGGGCGTATCATGGAGAGCAGGGATCATAGAGCATGTCTTTCTCGCCTTTTTTCATCAAGGACGTCTTAGAGCCTCTCGAGGACGGGCTCCACTTGTGCTTTGGAAGAGATTGATAAAAACAGCTCCCTGTGGATTTTTGTTCTTTCTTGTTAGTTTTTTAAAGCGACCCCCCCCCCCCCCCCCCTCCACTTCACCCTGGTCTCTAGTCCACTGACAATCACAAAGTGATCTCTGAACGCAGCATCTTTTAGCACATATGCCTGTGTGTTCACCAGCGCCAGCCCATCCTGAGCCCTTATGGCCGCCGCAGGCTGTGTGTGAGCCTGCCTCGGGTGTCACGTGTGTCCTGGTGGCTGTTTGGCTTTTTCTCAGTTTTCGTCCCGAAGCTCCTCACCTCACAGGGTCAGTTTGGGGAGACATGAAGCATTTCAGTCTAACCCCTCTCAAGTCAAGACCCCACTCCAGAGGACTCCAGCCAAAACAAAACACATTCTTCCACTTCAGCGCACAGAGCTGGCTGTCTGTCACATTGCTCTGAGAGGCACACACACACACACACACACACACACACACTCTCCTGTGGAACCCACAGAGCCCATTCCGCTCTTGTGAAAAAGGCATGAAGCGGATTTCAGAATGTACATGATTCCAAGAGAATAGTCTATATGAGTGTTCCAAGAGAATAGTGTATATGAGTGTTCCAAGAGAATAGTGTATATGAGTGTTCCAAGAGAATAGTGTATATGAGTGTTCCAAGAGAATAGTGTATATGAGTGTTCAAAGAGAATGGTGTATATGAGTGTTCCAAGATAATAGTGTATATGAGTGTTCCAAGAGAATAGTCTATATGAGTGTTCCAAGAGAATAGTCTATATGAGTGTTCCAAGAGAATAGTCTATATGAGTGTTCCAAGAGAATAGTCTATATGAGTGTTCCATGAGAATAGTCTATATGAGAGTTCCAAGAGAACAGTCTACTGTATATGAGAGTTCCAAGAGAATAGTCTATATGAGTGTTCCGAGAGAATAGTCTATATGAGTGTTCCATGCTTTACACTGAAGATGATAGATGTGGAGCATTAAATTGTGCCATCATGCTTATTTTTAATATGCATATATAGCAATAAATAGCAAAACACAACCCCCTCCCCCAATAATAATAATTTTCAGCACTTGTCCATATGGCCATCACACTGTTAGTTGGTTTGATTTTTGAAACAAGCTTAAGACCACTCCACCATTGCAGAGGGAACAAAGGACTCCTCCATTGCAAGAACAAACAGACAGAGAGAAATACATAAAGGAAAGAGAATGAAGGACTACATGAAATAATGAAAGAAAGAAAGAATAAAAGAAACTGTTCAGTGTTCCTCAGGGGAATTTGACTTGCACAATGAGTCCCATAAAACATGCATTGTTACAACAGACTCCATTCACTCAAGCTGCTCACACACACACACACACACACACACACACACACACACACACACACACACCCGTACAAAGGGACATTCAAGCATGTCTAAAGGGCCAGCGTTTGAGTCAACCCAGTAAAAACCGCAGCAGTCAAACTTAACCCTCCTCTTTCTGTATCTCTCCAAACTGACCAGTGTTCCCGCTCCTCTCTCCTCGTCTCACTCTCCGTCTCACTCTCCGTCTGACACACTCACCTCCTGACACCTGTGTATCATGTCTTGTTCATTAATTGCTGGGACATCTGTTTGTCAATATGTTGATCAAGCACAGGTGGTTGTGTGTCTGTGTGTGTGAGTGTGTTTGTGTGTGTGTATTTCCCTCTTTTAGCAGCTGTCATCAATGCTACCCCAGCAGCCCGAGGGATCTCTCTTAAAGACTGAGCTGAGAAGAGGGGGCCGCTCAGTGATAAATGGTGACATCGGGGACCTCACACCCAAATGGCTGCAAACATGTAGGATTTTCTTAGAGGCGGGAGGGAGGGAGGGAGCCTCAGTGTGTTGGACAAACAAAGGTAGCATATGTACGGCTGCTGTCTTTGTACACACACACACACACACACACTGCATACACACACACACACACACACACACACACACACACACACACACACGCCCTTGTATGTGCGACTGCTGTCACCTTCAAAACAGCAGGGGGTATAAATCTGCCCATTGTGTGCTCGGATCCGCCCCAGCAATTTTATTTACCCCAGCAGCGGCGAGGAGCAGCAGGGCCGCATGGCGCTGACCTCTCATGACCTCGCTACCCCCCGACACCCCCCCCCCCCCCCACCGCATCCGCACCCTGACTGGATTATTATGCAACAGCAGGTTTCCGCCACACATACACATAAACATATGCGAGCGCACACACACACACACACACACACACACACACACACACACACACACACACACACACACACACACACACACACAGCGTGTGTGTTTGTCCGTGTGTGTGTGTGTGTGTGTGTGTTTGTGTCCGTGTGTGTGTGTATATGTGTGGGGGCATCTATTGTGTGTGTGTGGGCTGGTATTTTGGCCCTACAGGAAACGGGGATGCCACTCCTATCGCTGACTGTCTGCTCAGAGGCACTGGCAGCCTGTCCCCCTTATCACTGCCCTCATCAGAGACACTATGTCCTCATACACACACACACACACACACACACACACACACACACACACACACACACGGACAAACACACACACACTGAGGGAGGGGTCTCACAGGGGAGCCGACTCTGAGTCGAATCTCACCCAAACCTGGCCCCTGGATTTGGCCCAGTTCTGTCACCCATCCACTGGACCCACGCTAGAGAAAGGCTTGACCTGTTCCAGAGTCATGAGATCCTTTTACCCTCTACTGTGCTCTCACGTCAGTAACTGATGAAGCTGATGCACTCTACTGTGATGTCATGTCAGTAACTAATGAAGCTGGTGCACTCTACTGTGATGTCATGTCAGTAACTGATGAAGCTGATGCACTCTACTGTGATGTCATGTCAGTAACTAATGAAGCTGATGCACTCTACTGTGATGTCATGTCAGTAACTGATGAAGCTGATGCACTCTACTGTGATGTCATGTCAGTAACTAGAGAAGCTGATGCACTCTACTGTGATGTCATGTCAGTAACTGATGAAGCTGATGCTCTCTACTGTGATGTCATGTCAGTAACTAGAGAAGCTGATGCACTCTACTGTGATGTCATGTGAGTAACTGATGAAGCTGATGCACTCTACTGTGATGTACTGTACTTTCTGGACTGTACTGTGTAGATGATGGTCCCTCTGAGAATTGCCACTGTAGAAAACATGCAGTCTACACACAGCTGTATAAAGTCACATGAAGTCTTCTGTAGTCTTTCATAAGTGTTCTTAGACATGGTTAGCAGATGCACGGCCTCAAGATTGGATAAAATGGGGATTCATTTAAGTGGTTCACACTTTTACAATTTCTTTTACTCTGTTGTAACTTATTTCGGGATAGAAAATCAAACTTTAAAGCCCCATTATGCGAGAATTGGTATTTTTTTCCAAACTTTTCTTAACACAGCCAAACATCAAGCAAGCGCAACACAAGACAAAGCAAGACAGCTAATACGTATACAAAATTTCGTGCTTCTGTCATTTAGAATCCATTGAGTCTATTTTCATTTTTGTGTAGAAAACAACAATCAGAGAAATATTGCAGTTTTTCCTGTTTTAAACAGCAATGATTCAGTCTTTTTATCAAAGCTGATAATCACTCCTTCCCTTGTTTATAATGTTTGCTGTTTAATGCGACTATTTTAGATGAGAATGGGTGGAAATGTAAAACACAGGGTGTTTATTTGGCATGTGGTCGTAGAGGGGAGGGTGTATGGGCACTGGGACGGGCCGCTGTGTTTAGTTTTACTGGTAGGACATGGTGCCAGGCGAGGTCAGCAGAAGAACACAGGGTTTCAGAGAACAGGATGTTATGGACGAACATCACTCCACCAAGTACATCTGGGCGCCATTACTTATTCAGCAGGTTTCTCTGATGATGTGACGCGACTTCAGGGATTTCTGCGCTCTTCGAGGCTATACTTGTAGAGGTTGTCAAGGGAACAGGTTTGTACGCTCAAACCTGCTCAGAGGCCGGCTCGTTCACGTGAACGGCGATGATCTACCAAGTGCACCTGGTGAAGTTTATACCAGTCTGTTTGGTGACACCGTCATACTTTTGGTGACCATAGCTGCAGAATCTCAAATATGTAACTTTTTTTTTGTATTTCTGATGTGCTGTCACAGGTAAAGTACACACACTCCATCTTTCAAAATATGATAGAAAGACACAAAGGCCTCAAACGATTCCAGTTGTTCTTGGACAGAAGTCTTTTTTTGTTTATGTATTTCTGTTTTGTTGTCTTTGTTTACAATGTGATTGTTGATGTGCTTGGCCGCGTGGAAAGCCTGGCATTCGAGTGAAGGTCAGTATGTTCTCGAGTCGGAAGTGCGAGCCCTCCTGACAGGATATCCCAGCGCCAGCGCCAGCGGCATCTCTCCGGAACGCCGGGACCAGAATAGCCCCGCGCCACGCCGATAATCTTTTTTAGCCCGCCCGCTCACTCGCTCGCTCGCCACGGCAGGAAATGTCACAGCTATGAGCCGAGGCCTATTCCCGCCTCATCCTTCGCCCTTTCACAATACTTAACTGGGGTCAGGCAGAACAAAGAGCCAGCCACACACACACACACACACACAAAGAACACTGCCACACACACACACACACACACAAAAAGCACTGACAAGAGACATACAACTCCCTTAGAAACAACTCCAGCTCGCTGAGCTGTGGACTGGCTACAGTCCACTGAAGAGAGAGTGACTGTGACATCAATCACTTTGTGGTTCCAGAGAGATCAGAGGCAGAGGGAGTGATCGCTGGTCAGCTCTCTGGTCTGGCCCCTATTCAGCCTGCTGAGAGAGGGGTGTGGGCATCAGACTCAGTGAAGATGTGCTGCTGATGCTGGAGTCAACACACACACTCATACTCACACTCAGACACAGACACACACACACACAGAGGAATTTGCTGTCAAGTGGCCACAATTTAATACGGCAATTTTGAACTGACACGTGTTTTGATAAACGAATCATTAATAAAAAATCTGTTATTTGTATTGTTTGTGTTCAGCTATAATATTGAGTCTTTGCTGGTTCCTAGTTATAGAAGAAAGAGACAGGTCTGTAGTTATAGAAGAAAGAGACAGGTCTGTAGTTATAGAAGAAAGAGACAGGTCTGTAGTTATAGAAGAAAGAGACAGGTCTAAAACTGTTTTCTCTTTTTAAAGGGTGGCTTAATGGCAGCTGTTTTTAGTGACTTTGAGAAAATGCCTGAGAGCAGTGAGCCATTAACTATTTGCTGCAAATCCGTTGGTACAGAGTTAAAAACTCTTTTAAGCAAGTCAGACGGTGTGTTGAGACAACATGTCAAGGATTTAATGTTATTTAACTTAATTTGATAATTGTTTTCCTTTAGAGTTTGTTTGGTCAATTGTGAAATGATAATCAAGTTTATTTCTTGGTGGTCATAGAAACGATATAGTTTCATTGTTTGACTGTGTGGTGTTGATCAGTCTAATCATTTTTTTCACTAAAAACATGCAAATTCATGCCATTTCTCTGAGGAAAGGAATTCTGGGGCTGTTCTGGGGGACTTGTAAGCTTGTCAGCCATGACAAATAGAGCATTGTTGATGCTCCTGTTAATCAACTTAGAGAAGTATAGCTGTCTAGCGCTGCATAATTCATGGTTAAAACTACAAAGGCTTTGTTTCTACAGAGGTCGTAGTGGATTTGCAGTTTAGTTTTTATCCATTTGCATTCAGCTTTCCTGCATTCTGTTTTCAGGGCTTTTACCATCATGGTGTTCCTCCACAGTGCTTTCTGTTTTCAGGGCTTTTACGTGTGCAACAACAGTTCAACTGAAAAAATAACAAGTTACATAACTATTATAAAATAACAAGTTATATAATTATTATAAAATAACAAGTTAAAATGATCGAGGAGTACATCAACTGTCTCCTCACTCACAGTTGGTGACATAGCTATGGCCTCCATGAACTTAACCCTAGTGCTCTCCTTTATGTTCCTTTTCTCAACAGAAACAGAGCTTATTAGCATTATTAGCTTATCAAGTCAATGAAGACACCGAAATGATCAGAGAATGCCAAGTCCTGAACCATAAGAGAAGAAATGGCAGGACCCTTAGAAATGACCAGATCCAAAGTGGCCGCGAGTCTGTGTAGTCACATGATGTAAGAGACTAAAAGTGTCACGTAGTGCAAAAAGGTCTTTGGCTTCATTGTCCATGTTATTGTCAACGTGGATGTTAAAATCCGGCTATGATAGAAATGATGAATGGAGATAACTGACAGTAGTTCAGAAAAGTCATCAATAAAATTTGCAAAGTATCTTGGAGGTCTGTAAATGGTTAAAAATAACATTTTGGGAGCTCCCTTCAATATGAAACAATTATTCGAAAGAAATCAAATCACCAAGTGTAATCTGTCTGCACTGGACCACATCTTTAGACAAAGCAGCTACTCCCCCTCCTGTCCTGCCAGCTCAGTACATGGTCATGTGACTAAAGTTTACATTGAGACCAGTAGCACTGCTGCCTTCTGCTAACCACCATCTCCATCTCAGTGAGCAACAGGACATCTAAACTGTATGATATAATAGTGGCATTGAGGAGGAATAATTTGTTGGCTAGAGGCAGTCTCATATTAAGTAGAGCTAGCTTTGTAGAGATAATAGGAGCCCCTGGCGCAGTCTCAGGTTTATGTGATAAATAATAATAATAATAATAATAATAATAATAATGCATTTAATTTATAGCGCACTCTACATTCCGCTGAATCTCAGAGTGCCACATGCAATAGATTAGACTGGTCTATCTCATAAGCTGCATGCACTCCATTCCTTCTATTTCAAATCAACACAGGAGCAAATAACATTATAGGGGCACTGGGTCTCAGCTTGTTCTCAGAGCAGCTGTCAGTACCAGGGACCTGAGCACATCACAAAGTGCTATCATTGTTTCACACCCTGCTGACGATGTTAGAGTGGCCTTAGGAGGGGGGACACGACAGGCTCAGGGAGGAAGGGGTGCCGTGCGCTCTTTGGAAAGGACTTGTGGGCTGGGCTGAGATAGAGAGTGAGAGTTTAGTCCCAGCATGCACCAGTTCCTCTTCTCAGAGAAATTCTCATCTTCTCAGAGAAATCCATGTGTGTGTGGAGGGGGATGAGAGGGGTGTCCTTGGTGAGTCTGCTGGTGACTGTAGTGTCCTTGGTGACTCTGCTGGTGACTGTAGTGTCCTTGGTAGATAATGCAGGCAAGCTCTGCCTGAGTCACGTTCTCCAGTGGTGGGGACAGTGGTTGCTCTGTGGCGCCTGTAGTCTGTGTCTCCACCTGTGGTGATGGTCCTTCATCATGATCGGGGGCAGGGGGATGAGGCTGTGGCTGCACCTGTAGTGAGGTGTTTGATGGCAGGGGGATTAGGCTGTTGCCGCACCTGTAGTGTTGAATCAGCCCAAGGGGCAGGTGGGTGGCGGAGAGCCAAGAGAAGTTTGTCGTTTAGTGCTTTTTTTTTGCACACTTTTCAGTGGCAGTCCACAAAGGCCTTTTCTTTCGTTGCCTCTCCCTGTGCACTGCTGGCTGTGGGCTTCCTCTTCCTCTCCCTCTTCCTCTCCGTGTTGTGACGACACATGCAGTGAACTGATCGAGCCCTCACTGCTATTACAGACTGCACAGGCTGAGTCGCTGCAGATAAGATTGCCTCTGAAATATCTGTCTAAGCTATATGAAAGACATAGTCTGTAGCGCTTTGGGCTAAATAATTAAAACAAAACAAACCCCCCAAAAAAGACCTTCCCAGTGGCCTGTCTGCGCCTGACACTCTCTCACAAAGGCTGCTGATGAACGTCGCTGGAGAGGACTTCCACTGATCCTTGATGAGGTATTCTGCACACTTCTCAGGCTGTGAGGTCTTCCACTACTCCTTGATGAGGTATTCTGCACACTTCTCAGGCTGTGAGGTCTTCCACTACTCCTTGATGAGGTATTCTGCACACTTCTCAGGCTGTGAGGTCTTCCACTACTCCTTGATGAGGTATTCTGCACACTTCTCAGGCTGTGAGGTCTTCCACTACTCCTTGATGAGGTATTCTGCACACTTCTCAGGCTGTGAGGTCTTCCACTACTCCTTGATGAGGTATTCTGCACACTTCTCAGGCTGTAGCCTGGGTGAGACCCAGCCTGAGGGTACGTCAGAGTACGTATGTCATGGCTGTGTCTGTACATATATGTGAGTGTGTGTCTGTCTGCGTGTGTGTGTGTGTGTGTGTGTGTGTGTGTGTGCGTGTGTGTGTGCGTGTGTGTGTGTGTATGGGTGTGTGTGTCTGTTTGCTAAATCGATAAATAATACATAAACCAAATGGAGGAGTGTGAGAGAGATATGGAGATAATGACACATTGACAATGGCCAGAGGATAGAGACAGAGGAAGGGAGAGAAAGAGAGAGAATAACAGACTGAAGAAGAGAATAACATCCCTTACCTGCCCACCCTTCCAACACAAGGAGCAGATGGAGCGAGAAGGAAAGGGAAAGAGACATGTATACCAGTGCAGGCACACACACACACACACACACACACACACACACACACACACACACACACACACCTTATGATGACTGCAGACTGTGTGTGTGTGTGTGTGTGTGTGTGTGTGTGTGTGTGTGAGTCTGTGTGCCGTGAGACTGAGCTGAAGGTCTATCAGTCTGAGAGTGTCCTCTTTCAGGTTGGACCACACACACCCCATACACACACCCCATACACACACCACTTACGCACACCCCATACGCACACCCCATACGCACACCACATACGCACACCCCATACGCACACCCCATACGCACACCACATACGCACACCCCATACACACCCCATACACACACCACATACACACACCACATACACACACCCCATACACACACTCCATACACACACCACATGATGGGGCCTTTTCACAGGTTTGTGTGTGTGTGTGTGTGTGTGTGTGTGTGTGTGTGTGTGTGTGTGCGTGTATTAGGGCTGCAATGTTTAGTGAATGACTATGAGAGAACAGAAAGAGAGAGTGTGTATATAAGAGAGAGATAGAGAGAAGGAGATATGGACAGAGTGATACTGATGGTGGCTTTGTCCCTCCCTCTCCCTGGAACCTAGTTATGATGGGATGTCAGGGGGGAGGAGGCATGTCACATCTCAGACATGCTGCAGGCATGACATCCATCATACCAGTCTTATGATGACTGCAGACTGTGTGTGTGTGTGTGTGTGTGTGTGTGTGTGTGTGTGTGTGTGTGTGTGTGTGTGTGTGTGTGTGTATGGGCAGATTACATCAAAGACTTGCTGCAGGCATGACGTCCATTGTAACAATCTAATGATGACTGCAAACCGTCTCTCTGTCTCTCTCTCTCTCTGTGTGTGTGTGTGTGTGTGTGTGTGTGTGTGTGTGTGTGTGTGTGTGTGTGTGTGTGTGTGTGTGTGTGTGTGTGTGTGTGTGTGTGTGTGTGTGTGTGTGCTGAGCATGTAGAACCTGTAGTCCAGGTAAAGTTGACACCTGCACTACTCAAGCAAGCAACAGAAGGACATCTGTGACGCTCTAAGGTCTAACCCAGGCCAATGGGACATATTTACTGCTATAACAGCAGGACATCTGTGACGCTGTAAGGTCTAACCCAGGCCAGTGGCGACACCAAACTAAAACACAGAGGGTGTGACAGTGCATGTTGCTTAGATCCACACCTTCCAACAAACACTCTGATTGGATGATAAAAAGCATGACGCCCACCACACTGGTTCTCAACTAGTTCATGATTAATATGATGAATGTGATGAATATGATGAATGTGATGAATGTTACTGATGAACATGATGAATATGATGAAAGTGGCTGATGTAAGCATGTAATTAGCATTGCATGTAGCACGTAAGATCCCTTAGTCTTTTATGAGGCCATTCAGTATTTAGCTGAACTGGCAATTGGCCTTCTGGGCATAGTTTATCAGAGGTCAGATGTATAATTTGGCTAATTGTATGGTTGGCAGGACAGAAACAAGCTAAACAGGGAGCTAAATTCTTGCTTCTTCATACATTAAATGAACTAAATGAAAAATGGATGAAAAATAAGCACCTTCAAACTTGTGTGAGATAAAATCCCTCAGCTATATCTAAATGACAAACATTTTGTGATTAAATAATACACAATAAATGAAATAACATACATCATAAAATGCCTGGTCATGAAATAGTAGCCTTTAAATCTTTAACACATAGCGGGGGTACTTAGCCTAAATATGCTATCTTCAGCCCTGCTGCTATTTGTCTGATTTACCGTCTGGAGAATGGGACCATTGAAATATGACTCGCTAAAGGCCCTCGACGCTGGGAGAGAAAGGGAGAGCACTGTGCAGTGTGTGTGTGTGTGTGCGCTGGTGTGTGTGTGTGTGGTGCGGTGGTGTGTGTGCGGTGTGTGTGTGTGTGTGTGTGTGTGTGTGTGTGTGTGTGTGTGTGTGTGTGTGTGTGTGCGCAGTCAGTATTATTAACAACAGTAAATCATGTGAATATTAACGCCAGCAGCCCACTGATGCTCCGGTGCCGTCCCATCCACCACACAATAACCAGCGCCACTTCCCAGAATGCCCCACGAGCGAGAAGCGAGTCTTGTGGCTCACACACAAGGATGTGCCCTTTTACACCAGTGGCTAACCTGATGACCTTGTTAGATTTGTGTGTGTGTGTGTGTGTGTGCGGGGTGCCCTGGTTGGCCCAAACCCAGACACAGAGAAAGGTATGTGCTCAAGTCACTCAACTCAACTCAATGTTCAAATGAAACATGACTGGGCTGAGAGGGTCATTTAGTGGACCATGCATCAAACAAGCTTCATCAGTACACAAACACAACCTCACACCTCAGTGAGAACAGAACAGTCACACACACACACACACACACACACACACACACACACACACACACACACACACACACACACACACACACACACACACACACACACAACCTCACATCTCAGTGAGAACAGAACGGTCACACACACACAAACACACACACACACACACAAACACACACACACAACCTCACACCTCAGTGAGAACAGAACAGTCAACATCCCACAACTGTTCAGTACACAACTAATGAGACATGGATTCTGAAAAAGCCCCCACCCCCTTGTAATATATTGATTCCATATGTGTGCATTGTTATGCTGACACATACACACACACACACAGACAAAGACCTACACACAAACACACTCTCACACACACACTTACCCGTGAGGCACCAGACTGACAGGGTGTGCACCCATCGCGGGTGATTGACAAAGTACTTACAGATGAATGGTGTGTGTGTGTGTGTGTGTCTGTCTATCTGTCCTCTGCTGCCTAGTAGTCTGAGTTCATCACTATTCCAGTGGCATGAGCCAGACAGTGATGTGTGTGGAGGAAGTCTAGGAATGACACACAGGAAGTGCCCTAAGTGTGTGTGTGTGTCTGTGTGGACCTGCTGATCTTTGCCTTTTATAGGCATTCGTGTGTTCATACACACACCCTACACTCACCCTCCACTGAAATGCCCACTTCCTCAATTACCAGACAGAGCCACAGACTGCCAGGACCCCTGCCATAGGACTCCCACTGCAACACCCCGCAAGGGGAGTATGGAGAGAGGGAGAGAGAGAGAGAGCGAGAGAGAGAGAAAGAGAGAGAGAAAGAGAGGGAGGGGAGAGAGAAAGAGTAGCAGGCAGAAAGGGAGAGAGAGGAAGGGAGAGATAGATAGACAGAGAGAGAAGGTAAAGAAAGAGACAGAGAGAGAAAGACAGAGCAAAGGACAGAGCGCATAAGAGAAAGAAAGAGAGAAAGCCAAAGAGAGAGAGCGTGAGAGTGATGGTGGAAAGATAAATGTATATGAGGACATTTAGAATCCTATTGAGTTAAAGGGGGATAAGGAGAGGACAATAAGAGAGGTGGAGAGAGATGGAGGGAGAGAGGGAGGGAGAGAGGACAAGAAGAGAGAGGGAGGGGAGATGGAGGAGAGAGGACAGAGGACAAGAAGAAGAGAGAGGAGGAGAGAGGTAGGCAAAGTCATTATGGAAGGGTACAGCACTTCACTTTTATAGACAGAGCACAGAGCACAGAGAGGGAAGGAGAGCGAACCAGAGAGAAACAAAGAGAGAGAAAGGAGGAGAGGAAGCTGCAGGTAGAATTCTAAACATTCACCTCGCCGTTCGTCCTCGTTTGCGACCTCCCCTTGTGTCTTTCATCCCTCTCTCATCCCTTCATCATAACAGACCTCTACCGATGTGGCGTATTAATTATACGCTTTTTCTCTCCCTCTACCCTTCTCTATCTCCTTCCCGCTGTTTCTCTCTCACTCTCTCTGTCTTTCAGTCTGTCTGGCCCTCAAAGACACACAGCACCCCTCTCTGCCCCTCTCACTCTCTCCCTTTCAGTCTGTCTGGCCCTCAAAGACACACAGCACCCACTCTGCCTCTCTGCCTCTCTCACGGTGGAGGTAAATCAGTTCTCACGTCAGGAAGCCTCATTGACACGACACATGCAGGACCTTCTGCAGTGGCACAGCAGAGCACAGACCATAATAATCACACAGCATCCCCTACTCCGGCCTCTTCTCTCCTCCCTCTCCTCTCCTCTCCTCTCCTCTCCTCCCCTCTCTCCTCTCCTCTCCTCTCCTCTCCTCTCCTCTCCTCTCCTCCCTCTCCTCTCCTCTCCTCTCCTCCCCTCTCTCCTCTCCTCTCCTCTCCTCTCCACCCCTCTCCTCCCCTCTCTCCTCTCCTCTCCTCTCCTCTGCTCTCCTCTCCTCTCCTCTCCTCCCCTCTCTCCTCTCCTCTCCTCCTCTCCTCCCCTCTCTCCTCTCCTTTCCTCCCCTCTCTCCTCTCCTCTGCTCTGCTCTCCTCTCCTCTCCTCCCTCTCTCAACGGCCCCCTACGCTCTTTTAAGAGGTGTTGTCTCCATCTCTACCGTTTAATAGAGTGTGTGTTCCTCTTGCTGAAGTTGTACCATCTCCACGGTGGTTATGGGCTGGACGCCTTTCCTCTGGGCCCCAGGAAAGGCTGGGTTTGGGTTGTGGCAGACTTCCAGAGGCGAGGGCCGCTTCTTAGTTGCTGGTTATTCATCAGTCCAAAGAGGAGTGTAAATGTTGAGACGTGTTTATGTAGCTTGTTTAGAAGGATTGCCTTTCTTTAAACCAGTAGCTCTTTTCCAGAGGGGGGAGGCGGGGTTGTTTGACAGCCCAGGTCTGACATTTGTGTTTTTAGGGAAATGTGGGATTGCTGTTGGTGATCTGTTCTCCAGTTCAGAAAAGGTAATCTTCAGGTGTACTTCAAACAACACCTCCTACACACACACACACTCTCTCTCTGTCTCCCTCTGTCTCTCTAACACAGACACACAGACACACACACACACACACACACACACACATACACTCACACACACACTCACAGCCCCATCACCACTACTGAAACTCGATGCATCCTGTTTACATGACATACAAAAATGTCAGCTGAAGTGAAAATGCCAAAGCCAGCAGTGACTTCAAAGATCCATGATATCTGAGGGGCCTGAGACCAGGACCACAAGCAGAGGCCTGATTGGCTGAGCTGCTCCCAGGCTAGGTGTCCTGTCATTTGTGCATCCCACTGGCATTTACGCTCTTCGCATAAACTTTACTCATAAACCTGCGAAGAGAGCACGTGGATTAGACTAATGCATGCACACCACAGCTACACGCACACACAAATACATACACACACACATGCGGTGTATAAACACCATTACTCTATTCTGTGTTCTGTGATCATTGATTGATCGTGATGAAAAAGGTCATGACCTTTCGAGAGCTGCTAACGCAGACAAACAAAGAAACTCACCGAGGGCAGAGGTGACACTGGGAGGAGAGAGAGAGGGAAATGGCCGCCCAAGGAAACAAACCTTTGTGTGCTGTCCTCCAACATTTGCGCAAGAAAAAAAGCTTGCATACAACCATAACCCTAAATCTCAAACCAATCAAATAAGTGGCGTCAAGTTCGATCAAGGTTCTGTTTACAACGTTCCATCAACGTAGATCGAAAAGCCATTCGGATGGATTTAAAGCACTTCTGATTGAGATGCCACCATATTGTCCCTACCCACTCAAGTGTCTTATAGATCAGGAGGTGTTGAAGCTCTGGGAAGAGAGAAGACAGTGAGGCATAATTGCGTATTGAGATTGGGCCAACAAACGTCTTTTCTTTCCCTTCTGGCTGTTTGTAGTGTGCAGCACTGACCAAGGACACTATAAAACAGAGTGTGTGAAACTGCCCCCCCCCATGCTGCAAATACCCGTACTGAATCCTTTTCACAAAAAGGGGACAGACCTGAATGCCAAAACACAACAGCTCATTAGCCAAATGGAAGTTTTATATCAGTGAGGTAAACATCGCTACTATCCCACACTGCTTTGCTGGAGACCATGGCAAAAGAGCTGGGGTGTGAGAGGGTGAGATGGTGAGAGAATGAAGAGAGTGAGGAGGATGAGGAGGGTGTGAGAGGGTGAGGCGGTGAGAGGGTGAGGTGGTGAGGTGGTGAGAGGGTGAAGAGGGTGAGGAGGATGAGGAGGGTGTGGAGGTTGAATAGGGTGAGGGTGTGGAGGGTGAGGAGAGGGTGAGAGGGTGAGAGGGTGAAGAGGGTGAGTGAGAGGATGAAGAGGGTGAGGAGGGTGAGAGGGTGAGGAGGGTGAGAGAGTGAGAGGGTGAGAGGGTGAGAGGGTGAGAGATGGTGTGGAGGGTGAGGAGAGGGTGAGAGGGTGAGAGGGTGAGAGGGTGAAGAGGGTGAGTGAGAGGATGAAGAGGGTGAGAGGGTGAGGAGGGTGAGAGAGTGAGAGGTGAGAGGGTGAGAGATGGTGTGGAGGGTGAGGAGAGTGTTAGAGAGTGAGAGGGTGTGAAAGGATGAAGAGGGTGAGAGGGTGAGGAGGGTGAGAGGGTGAGGAGGGTAAGGAAGGTGTTAGAGGGTGAGAGAGTGTGAGACAGGGCTGTATTCTGCCACAAGCACCTGAAAAAGCACAACTTGTATTGCTTTAAATGTTAAATGACTTCACTCCTTCCCTAATGATGGCGCTCTTGCTCACGAATGATGCCATTAATGCGTTATTCACTGGAGATGCCATTAGAGTTGTTTTATTCACCACAAAAACCCAAAGAGTTTTTTACCAGGGGTGCTGTTTACGATGCTCTTATTGTTATGTTATTTACCAGTAATGCCATTAGTGTGCTATGCATTCACCAGTGCGGACGTTTGTGTTGCGTTATTCACCAGTGATGCCATTAGTGTGTTATTTATTCACCGCTGCGGCCATAAGGGTTGAGTTATCTACCAGTGATGCCATTAATGTGTTATTCATTCACCACTGCGGCCATTAGTGTTGTGTTATCTACCAGTTATGTCAGAGGCAGCTGTCGTGTGTGTGTGGTCGGACACAGAGGGCACACCAGGCGAGGACAGGACAGGCGGAGAAAAAACACGATCAACAACACGGCCCCTCTGCCAGTAACCGGAGGACAGCCGGAGGACAGCCGGATCTGGGCCGGATCTGGGCCGCATCCGTTCCACTGCCTGCTCCTATCAGGGGACCCATCACCTGTCTCCACTAGCGACGGTCGGCAGGAGGGCTGGAGCTTTGATGGAAATGTCACGCCATCTTTTCTTATTGAAAATCATTACCTGCTGAAGACCATGACATTAAGAACTACTGACGCGCACGTACAAGGCAGGTGTAAGCAAAAAAAAACAACTACGTAAAAAAAAAACGTTCCATCTCCGCGGGGAACAAAGGGGTCCTTGCTCCGTGTGGGGTGGGCTGGGCCAGTGCCTGCCAAGAAATGTCACAGATGGGAGAGCCATTCATCAAGCATGTAGGGTAGGTGTCAAAGGAGACAGCCAGCCCTTGTGATGCATGCCTTTCTACTCAGGGAGGAGTGTGTGTGTGTGAGTGTGTCTGTGTGTGTGTGTGTGTACATGCGAGCGCGTCTGTGGGCTTTTAGATGTCAATGGCGGTCTAAAAGTCAGTGTGTGCTTTCAGGTCTGACTTTGTGTGTGTGTTTGGGGGTGGTTTGTGTGTGTGGAGTGTTTGTTTATGGACGTGTGTGGAGTGGCTATGTGTTTTGTGTTCGTGAACTGTCAGAGCTCTAGGAAGTGGCAGAAAAGTCATGGGAGTGTTTGTGCATGTGTGTGTTTATGTGTGTATGTGTGCGTGTGTGTGTGTTTATGTGTGTGCCTGTGCGTGTGTATGTGTGTGTGTGTGTGTGTGTATGTGTGTGTTTATGTGTGTGTCTGTGCGTGTGTATGTCTGTGTGTGTGTGTCTGTGTGTGTTTATGCGTGTGTCTGTGCGTGTGTGTGTGTGTGTGTTTGTGTGTGTGTGTGTTATGGGTGTGTGTGGGTGTGTGCACGCACGTGTGTTTGTCCCCCAGTCCCAGTCAGCACTTCACCATACCAAGGAGACGAGATCCAGACCCATCTCACTGCATAGACTTCTTAGACCGTTGCACTGTTTGTATTGTTTTGTGTTGTGATGTATATTCTGTGTAAGCACACTGAGAGCCACTTTACCAAGTCAAATTCCTTGTTTGTGCAAACTTACTTGGCCAATAAAACCTGATTCTGATTCTGATTCTGATAAAAAAAACTCTGGATAGAACAGGGCAGTGAGGACCGAGAATCATTCAGACATGTGTCTCGCCCACTGCTTCATAGCCTGATCATTTGCAAAGCTAACAGGTTTCTGCCTTCACGGCTCCTTGTGGTTGAGTTTGCCCTCTGCTGCGGTGTAGAGCCCAGATACCCGAGACAGTAAGGCATCGGGCCACAGGGCTGCCCACATGTCTGACAAAGAGGGTACCATGTCTGCAAAGAACTTCTCGTCTCCAGTCCTTCTGCCTCTGATGTAAGTTTTAGCATCCAGTGACATTCATTACAGATGGACGTCAAACACATATCAGGGGGGGATTATAAATAATACATATATAATATACACCCAGAAAATAAGTCATAAAAGTGGCATCCCAAACCCAATCCTATTTTTTTTTTTTTCCAACCCCTCTGCCTCGGATGAAGGATCCCTAGTTAAACTTCCTCAAGACATCACGGGTGCTTTCAGTAGACAACCCAAGACATCACCCGCACTCTCTCTCTCTCTCTCTCTCTCTCTCTTTCTCGTCCAGTGAAGCCCTGCACTGAGTGTGACCATCAGGCCTCTCTGCAGATGCTGGGTCAGGGATCCTGCAGAGGAACAGACACCCTGCAGAGGGCGGGGGGCTAATAAGTGAGGTTCCACTGCTGAAAGCTGCCCCCTAGTGGCCAACGTGAGAACAGTCATGATTAGATGAGTTCAGTTCACGGCCATCAACTGTTAAGAATTATCGGAAGCTTCTCTGGGGCACCCTCAAGATATCCAGTACAAGAGAGGAGTGCACTGTCCTATATAAGTTGTGTCTGCAGTGATAAGTGATAATGGTCACAGTTTGACGAGCGCGGTTCACGGAGACTGCCACAATTATAAGAAACTTCCCACACACTGATTTGATTTGTCAGAGTGAGAATTGTCACGGTCAGATGGGTTCAGCTCGGAAAGCTCTCTGGGTTATCGTCTAAAGCCGTCGGGCAGAGCTCGTCTTCTAAAAAAAAAGGGGCTCTTCGCTTCGCCCCTGGTGCCCCCGTGTACTACAGATCTACTTTCCATAGCTGCCCCAGGCACACCTGAATGAGGTGTGTGCAGTCGTAGCACTCCTGGTTGGCTGTGCCAGGTGTGTTCAGCTCTCATTCGTGTAGAGTAGGGCCTAATGAGAATCGTGCAGAGCAGCAGGGCTGAGCGTGATGACTAATAGACTAATAGTGTCACTAGCATACCCCCCACCCATCCAGTGTAGTAGAGTGATTGAGGTCACCACCACAAGGGTATCCCTTAGCTACAGGATGCAGAGCTGCAACACAAACTCACAGCAGTATTGGAAAATTTGCTTTTTAGTGTTTGTCCAGCAGGCATCTAGTAATTGGATGCCAACCTCATGTCTCCAGAAGAAAATTACTTTGAATTTTTTTTAGATAAAGGCTAACCCTTGGCTACAGGCTGCAGAGCTGCACCACAACCTCGCATCTGCATTGGACTGTTTGCCTTTCAGCGTTTGTCCAGCAGGCCTCTAATGCATGCCCATGGCTCGTGTTCAAAACTAAGTACTCGAAGATGTACACCAGTCTTGTTTAAGTCAGACATATCTGCTGTTTAAAAGGTACTTAGTATCTACAAAAATTTGCTTGTATTTTATCTCCATTTTCCTTCCTTACTTTTGATATTTTATGTTAAGTTGTCATGGAATATTTTGAAACATAACATTTACCTGGAATGTTGTAGTTGTAGAGTGCATCAAGTAAAGCCAAATACACATTAGCATAGCTCCACCACTCCTGTATAATTCAGTGACTCTGACTGAGCTTATCCACCGTGAGGATAACCCTTAGCTACAGGATGCAGATCTCACGTCAACTCCATATTGGTATTTGTCCAGAAGGCATGTAATAACTAGATACCCACCTTATAAACTAAGATGCAGTTCTAAGATTAAAATAAAAACAAAAATATGTATGAATTTCTTAAAGATGAATGACAGAAATGACAAAATATTAATAAACAAATGTCTTTGGAACCTTTCCTAAGAAATTGTAGAGTCGTTGAAGTGTCAGGGTCAGAAGGGTGCATTTGAAGGAACTGCAAATTCAGGATTTCAGCGCTGGTGTGCCATTATGAGGTTTAAGGTTGATTAAGGTTTAATATCTTGGAACGCCATTAAGAAGCCTCCCTGAAGGTTTTGTACAAGAAATCTTTTGAAACATATCAGTAAGGTGGAGGCCATCAGAGGGTACAGCCACCAGGTGGCCTTTCAAAACAGTCCTTTTAGTTTTTGGTGCCGGTAGTGCCTGGAGTTAGTGTTGATCATGTGAACATGTTTGAAAAGCCTCTTACCCTGTTCTGTTCATGTGACAACATTTCAGGAGTGTTGAATGAAGGAACAGTGAGCTGTTCTAAGCCCTTCATTTCCCTTTTCCAAATTTTTCTTTTTGTTTAGTTTTCTTTCACTATTTAATTGTTTTCATTTAATGAGATTATAGTCTAGAATTACTAAAAATAATCTTCTGTTTTAGTGAGCAGATGTATTAGCATATCTACACCCATCCAGTCTAATTCAGTGACCGATGGGGTTTGTCACCATGAGGGTAACCCTTAGCAACAGGATGCAGAGCTGCACCACAAACTCACATCACTATTGGAATATTTGCTTTTTAGTATTTGTCTAGCAGGCATCTAATAATTAGATGCCCACCTCATGTGTTCAAAAGAAAATTGATTCTGAATTCCGGTCTGACTCCACAGTTGGGTTGGGAATATCTTGACGTTTTTCCTAGTTTTCTTCCACAGTGTAGTATTTACTGTTGAGCAGGCTTATTAGCATATCTCCGCACATCCAGTGTAATTCAGTGATTCTGATGTTTGGCAGAAAAATATAGTGACTGTTTGTTTTTATCTAGCAGACATCTAATGATTAAAGATGACTTATGACAAGAAAGGAAGTGAATGGCTAAGGCAGCATTCACACGTGCGTTGCGCCAACGGATGGCGGAGGAGGAGTCTGGCGCGTGGGGTTCTGTTGATACCAGAGACGTTATAGTGAGATTGACAGGTCAACAAACCAATCACGCCACTAGCAAGCTGCTTACCTTGTAAGCAGTAGCATGCTAACATTAGGTAGGGTGCTCACACACCTCGCAAATCCTATCAGACGTATTTTTCAGTTACAATAAAGGGGTTTTTACATTGTACAGTGTCTATTTCTCGGTAACTTTTAAAAAATCTAAGCAAAAAAAAGTCAAACAAACAACTTTTAGGTACAAATACGACCCTCTACGGAGTTTGGTCGGCATCTTTTTTTTTTGAGCGTGCCGCTTTTTAGACGTGAGCATATACGGGCTCTGATTGGCTAGCGCCTGTGCTGTCTGTTATGCATGAAAGGCAATTTGATTGGCTGACGCATGCATTGCCTCACGAAAAGTTGAACATTCTTCAACTCTTGTCGCAAGCAAAGCATGAAACGCAACGCACGGGAACCCAACGGAGCCACAATTCAGTTCGGCAAAGGATGACGTCACCCCATTAAAAGTGAATGGGGATCCGTCAACCCTGACGGATCAACGCATTCCAACGCGTACGTGTGAATGCTGTGTAAGGCAGCATTCACACGTACGCGTTGGAATGCGTTGCGCCAACGGATGGCGGAGGAGGAGTCTGGCGCGTGGGGTTCTGTTGATACCAGAGACGTTATAGTGAGATTGACAGGTCAACAAACCAATCATGCCACTAGCAAGCTGCTTACCTTGTAAGCAGTAGCATGCTAACATTAGGTAGGGTGCTCACACACCTCGCAAATCCTATCGGACGTATTTTTCAGTTACAATAAAGGGGTTTTTACATTGTGCAGTGTCTATTTCTCTGTAACTTTTAAAAAATCTAAGCAAAAAAAAGTCAAACAAACAACTTTTAGGTCCAAATACGACCATCTACGGAGTTTGGTCGCCATCTTTTTTTTTTGAGCTTGCCGCTTTTTAGCCGTCAGCATATACGGGCTCTGATTGGCTAGCGCCTGTGCTGTCAGTTATGCATGAAAGGCCATTTGATTGGCTGACGCATGCATTGCCTCACGAAAAGTTGAACATTCTTCAACTCTTGAACTCGCAAGCAAAGCATGAAACGCAACGCAAGGGAACCCAACGGAGCCACAATTCAGTTTGGCAAAGGATGACGTCACCCCATTCAAAGTGAATGGGGATCCGTCAACCCTGACGGATCAACGCATTCCAACGCGTACGTGTGAATGCTGTGTAAGTTTCTGAAACATGAGACATGCTATACATTATACCTCACAAGCCTGTGTTTTGAGCGCTGCTGATTGAATCAAGTTGATGTAACACAAAAGCATGGTGGTGAATATTCCAAGCCTGCTGTTAAGCGTATGTTCATTTTCATTAGGGGGGGCATGGGGGCGGGTCCCTTTGATATCATTTGGTCCCTGGTCCCATCATGCATTCTGGCTCTGCCACCATGAGGGTAACCCTTAGCAACAGGATGTTGAGCTGCAACACAAACTTACATCAGTATTGGAATATTTGCTTTTTAGTATTTGTCTAGCAGGCATCTAATAATTAGATGCCCACCTCATGTGTCCAAAAGAAACATATTTTAGAATTGCCAATAGATGATGATTACTAAACTGTCTATTTGATTAGTTTGTTGGTTTGTAAAGTCTTGGAAGTATTTGTCCTTTTCCTTCACTGTTTATTTTGATGTATTGACATTACAGAATATAAATATCAAGAAGGAGTTTTGTGTTAGATCTGCCCTGGAAAGTTAGCTATTTAGTGTTTGTCTCTCAGACGTCTAATAAATTGACGCCCACTTCTAATGTCCTGAAGGTCCTGGGACCTGCAGAATGGGACATGGTGTTGAAGGTTGTTATGTGATTATGTATTTTAATTATATATACAACAATGTTGTGTTAGAAATCCATGCATCATTCATTCATATGTCATGCATCTTTCACTCATGTAATTAAATAGTTTAAACTATAATCCATGATTGTTGTGCTGGAATGAACAGGTGGATTAGCATAGCTCCACCCATCCAGTGTGAATCACGGAGCATTCACACGCTTCCGTTGGCATGCATTGCGCCAACGGATGGCGGAGGAGGAGTCTGGCGCGTGGGGTTCTGTTGATACCAGAGACGTTATAGTGAGATTGACAGGTCATCAAACCAATCACGCCACTAGCAAGCTGCTTACCTTGTAAGCAGTAGCATGCTAACATTAGGTAGGGTGCTCACACACCTCGCAAATCCTATCAGACGTATTTTTCAGTTACAATAAAGGGGTTTTTACATTGTAGAGTGTCTATTTCTCGGTAACTTTTAAAAAATCTAAGCAAAAAAAAGTCAAACAAACAACTTTTAGGTCCAAATACGACCATCTACGGAGTTTGGTCGCCATCTTTTTTTTTTGAGCTTGCCGCTTTTTAGACGTAAGCATATACGGGATCTGATTGGCTAGCGCCTGTGCTGTCAGTTATGCATGAAAGGCAATTCATTCTGACGGATCAACGCATTCCTACGGAAGCGTGTGAATGCTCTGTCAGTGTCACACTGAATTTATCACCATGAGGGTAACCCTTAGCAACGGGATGCAGATCTGCACCACAAACTCACATCAGTATTGGAATATTTGCTTTTTAGTATTTGTCTAGCAGGCATCTAATAATTAGATGCCCACCTCATGTGTTCAAAAGAAAACAATGTTTAGATATGATAGTGCTTTGAAAACACTTGTCTGACCATGAGGTTGGGTTAAGAGGTTTAGGACCGGTTTGCCGTTGATGTTAATATTATGAATGAATGTGCTCAATAAGCTTGAAATATTAAGCAGGAATTTTTGTGATGTAGTGCATAAGTATATCAGCATATCTCCTCCCATCCAGTGACTCTGATGGAGTTTGTTGACCATCAGGTATGGATGGACAGCTGGTAAAGTTTAACTAAACTAGTTTTCCCTAGTTTTCTTCCACAGTGTAGTTTTTACTGTTGAGCAGGCCTATTAGCATATCTCCACACATCCAGTGTAATTCAGTGATTCTGATGTTTGGCAGAAAAATAAAAAAATGTAGTACACTGTTTGTTTTTGTCTAGCAGACATCTAATGATTCAAAATGACTAACGACAAGCAAGGAAGTGAATGGCTAAGTTTCTGAAACATGAGACATGCTATACATTACACCTCACAAGCTTTTGTTTTGAGCGCTGCTGATTGAATCAAGTTGATGTAACACAAAAGCATGGTGGTGAATATTCCAAGCCTGCTGTTAAGCGTATGTTGATTTTGAATTAGGGGGGACATGGGGGCGGGGTCCTTTGATATCATTTGGTCCCTGGTCCCATCATGCATTCTGGCTCTGTCACAATGAGGGTAACCCTTAGCAACAGGATGGTGAGCTGCAACACAAACTCACATCAGTATTGGAATATTTGCTTTTAAGTATTTGTCTAGCAGGCATCTAATAATTAGATGCCCACCTCTTATGTCCAAAAGAAAACTAATTTTAAATTCCCATGATATGAGAATTTCTATAATGTCTATTTGACTACTTCGTTGGTTTGTAAAGTCTTGGAAGTATTTGTCCTTTTCCTTCACTGTTTATTTTGATGTATTGACATTACAGAATATAAATATCAAGAAGGAGTTTTGTGTTAGATCTGCCCTGAAAAGTTAGCTATTTAGTGTTTGTCTCTCAGACGTCTAATAAATTGACGCCCACTTCTAATGTCCTGAAGGTCCTGGGACCTGCAGAATGGGACATGGTGTTGAAGGTTGTTTTGTGATTATGTATTTTAATTATATATACAACAATGTTGTGTTAGAAATCCATGCATCGTTCATTCATATGTCATGCATCTTTCACTCATGTAATTAAATAATTTAAACTATAATCAATGATTGTTGTGCTGGAATGAACAGGTGGATTAGCATAGCTCCACCCATCCAGTGTGAAGCAGTGTCACACTGAATTTATCACCATGAGGGTAACCTTTAGCAACGGGATGCAGATCTGCACCACAAACTCACATCAGTATTGGAATATTTGCTTTTTAGTAATTGTCTAGCAGGCATCTAATAATTAGACGCCCACCTCATGTGTTCAAAAGAAAATAATGTTTAGATATGATAGTGCTTTGAAAACACCTGTCTGACCATGAGGTTGGGTTGTGAGGTTTAGGACTGGTTTGCCTTTGATGTTAATATTATGAATGAATAATATTAAGCAACATTAAGCAGGAATTTTGTGATGTAGTGCATAAGTATATCAGCGTATCTCCGCCAATCCAGTGACTCTGATGGAGTTTGTTGACCATCAGGTCTGGATGGACAGCTGGTAAAGTTTAACCAAACTAGTTTTACCTAGTTTTCTTCCACAGTGTAGTTTTTACTGTTGAGCAGGCCTATTAGCATATCTCCACACATCCAGTGTAATTCAGTGATTCTGATGTCTAGCCGAAAAATGTAAAAATGTAGTGCACTGTTTGTTTTTGTCTAGCAGACATCTAATGATTAAAGATGACTTACGACAAGCAAGGAAGTGAATGGCTAAGTTTCTGAAACATGAGACATGCTATACATTATACCTCACAAGCCTGTATTTTGAGCGCTGCTAATCGAATCAAGTTGATGTAACACAAAAGCATGGTGGTGAATATTCCAAGCCTGCTGTTAAGCGTATGTTCAGTTTCATTAGAGGGGGACATGGGGGCGGGGTCCTTTGATATCATTTGGTCCCTGGTCCCATCATGCATTCTGGCTCTGCCACCATGAGGGTAACCCTTAGCAACAGGATGCTGACCCGCACCCCAAACTCACACCAGCATTGGAATATTTGCTTTTAAGTATTTGTCTAGCAGGCATCTAATAATTAGATGCCCACCTCATGTGTTCAAAAACAAATCTACTCTAGAATTTTGAGTCTGACTACATAGCTGCATTGGAGTTCTTGGAAATATTTGCCTTTTATTCTTTGTTTCTTATTTTTGATGTAATGACATTACAGAATAGAAATACTAAGAATGAAATTTGTCTTAAATCTGCCCTGAACAATTAACTATTTTGTGTTTGTCTGACAGATGTCTAATATATTGACGCCAATCTCAAATGTTCTGAAGAAGACCGTATGGGACATGGAGTTGAAGGTAGTTATGTGACCCATGTGGTTGGGTTGTGAGGTTTAGGACCGGTTTGCTTTTGACGTTTATTACAAATTAATGTGCTCAGTAGGCTAGAAATATTAAGCAGGAATTTTGTTATGTAGTGCATACGTATCTCCGCCCATCCAGTGACTCTGATGGAGTTTGTTGACCATCAGGTCTGGATGGACAGCTGGTAAAGTTTTCCTGGGTGGCAGGAGAGAGATTAAACCACGCTCATAAATGTTGGCCATTGATTGCTAGAATATTTGGTAGGCAAATGTGTATGTTTCACAAAGTGTTTGCATTATTTGTTTTGAATACTTGATGCTTGCCGTCAACTCATGTCCCTTAATGCTGCAATATGCAGATTGAACATGTCCTCCTACTGTATTGCAAAATACTATTTTAGTCTTAAGGGAATGACTACGTTAAGGCACATGTTAACTCGTCCTCACTCCCTTATTTACAGAATAGAGCTGTCAAAATGCCAATGCACAAATCTGGCACTCAGGCTAAAAGCAAATGGCAAAAAGATGGCAGACGGCTTTGAAGTCATTTTGTGCTGGGCCCAGGATGAAGAACTGCACCACAAACTCACATCAGTATTGGAATATTTGCTTTTTAGTATTTCTCTAGCGGGCATCTAATAATTAGATGCCCACTTCATGTGTCCAAAAGAAAGTTGCTTTGCCTTTTTTTTAGAAATACAATTTTCCACATATGCCTCTCTGGCTGTCTAGATCAATTGGACAACCATTAGGTATATTTTTTCCACTCTTTATGTATGATTTTATGACTTTATAGTTTAGAAATACTGGGAAGATTTAGATTTTTTATTTTATTTTACTGTCGAGCAGTCGTGTTAGTGTATTTCTACCCATCCAGTCTAATCCAGAGACTCGGTTAAGTAGAAAGAGGTAGAAATGTAATGCATTGGTCATTCTTTCGTGCACTGTTCATTCATATAAATCAGGCATCTTTAATTCATGTAATGAAATAGTTTAAAACACAATCCTTGCAAAATGACTCACGACAAGCAAGGAAGTGAATGGCTGTTTCTAGAACATTAGCGACATGCTGAGGCATCAAAAGAGCAAAGTGGGACATTGTTGTTGCTACGTTTGCGACGTTAGTCAACATGTGGTCTTTACAATATACTGTAGCCCACTACTGTACAGGCTAATGTTAGCTAGCTGACTGGCAGACTATACAGTATTTCTTACCAGCCTGTATTTTGAGCACTGCTGATTGAATCAAGTTGATGTAACACAAAAGCATGGTGGTGAATATTCCAAGCCTGCTGTTAAGTGTATGTTCACTTTCATTAGGGGGGGCATGGGGGCGGGGTCCTTTGATATCATTTGGTCTCTGGCCCAGGCATCATGCATTCTGGCTCTACCCACCATGAGGGTAACCCTTAGCAACAGGATGATGACCTGCACCCCAAACGCACATCAGTATTGGAATATTTGCTTTTAAGTATTTGTCTAGCAGGCATCTAATAATTAGATGCCCACTTCATGTGTCCAAAAGAAAGTTGCTTTGCCTTTTTTTTAGAAATACAATTTTCCACATATGCCTCTCTGGCTGTCTAGATCGATTGGACAACCATTAGGTATATTTTTTCCACTCTTTATGTATGATTTTATGACTTTATAGTTTAGAAATACTGGGAAGATTTAGATTTTTAGCATTTGACTAACAACTGTCAAAAATACTTGTCTGACTTTGTAGTTGGACTTTTTATTTTATTTTACTGTCGAGCAGTCGTGTTAGTGTATTTCTACCCATCCAGTCTAATCCAGAGACTCGGTTAAGTAGAAAGAGGTAGAAATGTAATGCATTGGTCATTCTTTCGTGCACTGTTCATTCATATAAATCAGGCATCTTTAATTCATGTAATGAAATAGTTTAAAACACAATCCTTGCAAAATGACTCACGACAAGCAAGGAAGTGAATGGCTGTTTCTAGAACATTAGCGACATGCTGAGGCATCAAAAGAGCAAAGTGGGACATTGTTGTTGCTACGTTTGCGACGTTAGTCAACATGTGGTCTTTACAATATACTGTAGCCCACTACTGTACAGGCTAATGTTAGCTAGCTGACTGGCAGACTATACAGTATTTCTTACCAGCCTGTATTTTGAGCACTGCTGATTGAATCAAGTTGATGTAACACAAAAGCATGGTGGTGAATATTCCAAGCCTGCTGTTAAGCGTATGTTCACTTTCATTAGGGGGGCATGGGGGCGGGGTCCTTTGATATCATTTGGTCTCTGGCCCAGGCATCATGCATTCTGGCTCTACCCACCATGAGGGTAACCCTTAGCAACAGGATGAAGACCTGCACCCCAAACGCACATCAGTATTGGAATATTTGCTTTTAAGTATTTGTCTAGCAGGCATCTAATAATTAGATGCCCACCTCATGTGTCCAAAAGAAAGTTCCTTTACCTTTTTTTAGAAATACAATTTTCCACATATGCCTCTCTGACTGTTTAGAATGGATTGGACAATCATTAGGTAAGTTTTTCCACTCTTTATGTATGATTTGACTTTATAGTTTAGAAATACTAGGAAGATTTAGATTTTTAGTATTTGACTAACAACTGTCAAAAATACTTGTCTGACTTTGTAGTTGGACTTTTTGTTTAATTTTACTGTCGAGCAGTCGTGTTAGTGTATTTCTACCCATCCAGTCTAATCCAGAGACTCGGTTAAGTAGAAAGAGGTAGAAATGTAATGCATTGGTCATTCTTTCGTGCACTGTTCATTCATATAAATCAGGCATCTTTAATTCATGCAATGAAATAGTTTAAAATACAATCCTTGCTTGTTGTGCTGGGATGAACAGGTGGATTAGCATAGCTCCACCCATCTAGTGTGAATCCGTAACAGACTGAATTAATCACCATGAGGGTAACCCTTAGCAACAGGATGAAGAGCTGCACCACAAACTCATGTCAGTATTGGAATATTTGCTTTTTAGTATTTGTCTAGCAGGCGTCCGGTAAAAGGATGCCCACCTCATGTGTGTCAAAGAAAGATATTTTAGAATTGCCAATAGATGAAGATTTCTAACATGTCTAGTTGATTACTTTGTTGGATTGCAAGTCTTGGAAGTATTTGTCCTATTTTTTCTTCACTTTTTATTTGTGATGTAATGATATTACAGAATAAAAATACTAAGAAGAAAAGTTGTGTTAAATCTGTCCTGAAAAAATAACTCTTTAGTGTTTGTCTACCAGATGTCTAATATATTGATGCCCATCTCAAATGTTCTGAAGTAGACTGGATGGGACAACTATTTGCTTTTTAGTATTTGTCTAGCAGTCATCTAATAATTACAGTATATGCCCACCTCAGGTGTTCAAAAGAAAAATACTTTTGAATTTCTTACAGATTGAGATTTCTTAAATTCCTGTCTGTCTATACAGTTGGGTTGGGAAGGTCTTGGAAGTTTTTTCTTAGTTTTCTTTGACAGTGTAGCTGTTCCTGATGAGCAGGCGTATTAGCATATCTCCACACATTTAGTCTAATTCAGTGATTCTGATGTTTGGCAGAAATATAAAAAAATGTGTGCATTAGTCAGTCTTTTGTGCACTGCTTGTTTTTGTCTAGCAGACATCTAATAATTAGATGCCCACTTCATGTGTCCATATGAAAATACGAAAAAAAATGACTTACGAGCAAGGAAGTGAAAGGCTAAGTTTCTAGAACATAAGAGACATGCTGAGGCATCAAAAGAGCAAAGTGGGGCATTGTTGTTGCTAAGTTTGCGACGTTAGTCAACATGTGGTCTTTACAATATACTGTAGCCCACTACTGTACAGGCTAATGTTAGCTAGCTGACTGGCAGACTATACAGTATTGCTTACAAGCCTGTATTTTGAGCACTGCTGATAGAATCAAGTTGATGTAACACAAAAGCATGGTGGTGAATATTCCAAGCCTGCTGTTAAGCGTATGTTGATTTTCATTAGGGGGGCATGGGGGCGGGGTCCTTTGATATCATTTGGTCCCTGGCCCAGGCATCATGCATTCTGGCTCTACCCACCATGAGGGTAACCCTTAGCAACAGGATGATGACCTGCACCCCAAACGCACATCAGTATTGGAATATTTGCTTTTAAGTATTTGTCTAGCAGGCATCTAATAATTAGATGCCCACCTCATATGTCCAAAAGAAAGTTCCTTTACCTTTTTTTAGAAATACAATTTTCCACATATGCCTCTCTGACTGTTTAGAATGGATTGGACAATCATTAGGCAAGTTTTTCCACTCTTTATGTATGATTTGACTTTATAGTTTAGAAATACTAGGAAGATTTAGATTTTTAGTATTTGACTAACAACTGTCAAAAATACTTGTCTGACTTTGTAGTTGGACTTTTTGTTTAATTTTACTGTCGAGCAGTCGTGTTAGTGTATTTCTACCCATCCAGTCTAATCCAGAGACTCGGTTAAGTAGAAAGAGGGAAAAATGTAATGCATTGGTCATTCTTTCGTGCACTGTTCATTCATATAAATCAGGCATCTTTAATTCATGCAATGAAATAGTTTAAAATACAATCCTTGCTTGTTGTGCTGGGATGAACAGGTGGATTAGCATAGCTCCACCCATCTAGTGTGAATCCGTAACAGACTGAATTAATCACCATGAGGGTAACCCTTAGCAACAGGATGAAGAGCTGCACCACAAACTCATGTCAGTATTGGAATATTTGCTTTTTAGTATTTGTCTAGCAGGCGTCCGGTAAAAGGATGCCCACCTGATGTGTGTCAAAGAAAGATATTTTAGAATTGCCAATAGATGAAGATTTCTAACATGTCTAGTTGATTACTTTGTTGGATTGCAAGTCTTGGAAGTATTTGTCCTATTTTTTCTTCACTTTTTATTTGTGATGTAATGATATTACAGAATAAAAATACTAAGAAGAAAAGTTGTGTTAAATCTGTCCTGAAAAAATAACTCTTTAGTGTTTGTCTACCAGATGTCTAATATATTGATGCCCATCTCAAATGTTCTGAAGTAGACTGGATGGGACAACTATTTGCTTTTTAGTATTTGTCTAGCAGTCATCTAATAATTACAGTATATGCCCACCTCAGGTGTTCAAAAGAAAAATACTTTTGAATTTCTTACAGATTGAGATTTCTTAAATTCCTGTCTGTCTATACAGTTGGGTTGGGAAGGTCTTGGAAGTTTTTTCTTAGTTTTCTTTGACAGTGTAGCTGTTCCTGATGAGCAGGCGTATTAGCATATCTCCACACATTTAGTCTAATTCAGTGATTCTGATGTTTGGCAGAAATATAAAAAAATGTGTGCATTAGTCAGTCTTTTGTGCACTGCTTGTTTTTGTCTAGCAGACATCTAATAATTAGATGCCCACTTCATGTGTCCATATGAAAATACGAAAAAAAATGACTTACGAGCAAGGAAGTGAAAGGCTAAGTTTCTAGAACATAAGAGACATGCTGAGGCATCAAAAGAGCAAAGTGGGGCATTGTTGTTGCTAAGTTTGCGACGTTAGTCAACATGTGGTCTTTACAATATACTGTAGCCCACTACTGTACAGGCTAATGTTAGCTAGCTGACTGGCAGACTATACAGTATTGCTTACAAGCCTGTATTTTGAGCACTGCTGATAGAATCAAGTTGATGTAACACAAAAGCATGGTGGTGAATATTCCAAGCCTGCTGTTAAGCGTATGTTCAGTTTCATTAGGGGGGACATGGGGGCGGGGTCCTTTGATATCATTTGGTCCCTGGCCCAGGCATCATGCATTCTGGCTCTGCCACCATGAGGGTAACCCTTAGCAACAGGATGGTGACCTGCACCACAAACTCACACCAGTATTGGAATATTTGCTTTTTAGTATTTGTCTAGCAGGCATCTAATAATTAGATGCCCACCTCATGTGTTCAAAAGAAAACAATGTTTAGTTACAATAGTTTTTTGAAAAACTCTTGTCTGACCATGTGGTTGGGTTGTGAGGTTTAGGACCGGTTTGCCTTTGATGCTGATTATGAATGAATGTGCTCAGTAGGCTAGAAATATTAAGCAGGACATTTTTGATGTAGTGCATAAGTATATTAGCGTATCTCCGCCCATTCAGTGACTCTGATGGAGTTTGTTGTCCGTCAGGATGGACAGCTGGTAAAGTGTTCCTGGGTGGCAGGAGGGAGATTGAACCACGCTCATACAGACGTGGACAAAATTGTTGGTCCCCTTCATTTAAAGAAGGAAAAACCCACAATTGTCACTGAAATAACTTGAAACTGACAAGCTCCAGTTTTGTCTCGTCGGTCCAAAGGACATTCTCCCAGAAGCCCTGTGGCTTGTCAATATGCATTTTGGCAAATTGCAGTTTCGCTTTTATATGATTTGCTTTCAACAGTGGTGTCCTCCTCGGTCGACTTTGGCTCAAACAGCGACTGATGGTGCGATCTGGCACTGATGTACCTTGACCTTGGAGTTCACCTCTAATCTCTTTGGAAGTTGTTCTGGGCACTTTAGTTACCATTTGTATTATCCGTCTCTTCAATTTGTCATCAATTTTCCTCTTGCAGCCACGTCCAGGGAGGTTGGCTACAGTCCCCTGGACCTTAAACTTCTGAATAATATGTGCAACTGTTGTCACAGGAATATCAAGCTGCTTGGAGATGGTCTTATAGCCTTTACCGTTAACATGCTTGTGTATAATTTTCTTTCTAATCTCCTGAGACAACTCTGTCCTTAGCTTTCTGTGGTCCATGTTCAGTGTGGTACACACCATGATACCAAACACCACAGTGACTACTTTTCACCCTTTAAATAGGCAGACTTACTGATTACAAGTTTGAAGAAGCCTGTAATGCTAATTAGAGGACACACCTTAGTTTAACATGTCTCTATGGTCAAATTATTTAAAATCTTTTCTAGGGGTACCATCATTTTTGTCCAGGCCAGTTTACTTCGTTTTTTTTTTTTTTTAATTATTCTGTTGAACCACAATTCAAAAGCAATGTCTGATTTTCATTAGTTCATTTTCAGTATTTTTTTTATTTATTATCACTTTTGTCAGTTTCAAGTTATTTCAGTGACCATTGTGGCTTTTTCTTCCTTTAACGGAAGGGTACCAACAATTTTGTCCACGTCTGTAAATGTTGGCCATTGATTGCTACAATATTTGGTAGGCAAATGGGTACCACTTTACAATAAGGCTCCATTTATAAAGGTTAATAAATGGTTTATAATTAGGTTATTAATTAGGTTGTACACACTTTGTAAGTCATTAATAAGCCATTAAAAATTAGTTATAACACAGTTTTTATACATCGATGCGGGCTCACTATTTGGTAACCCACTGTCTATCCCTTAACTGGCTATACTAGCCCATTGCACACTCCCTACCATTCTTGTATCTGTTACTACCAGACCCGTATAGATTACCCCCGCAGTCCCCGCACCGTGGGGGGGGGGGCTCATTTATGAATGGTGATGTGTTTCACACTTTACAATAAGGCTCCGTTTTGCCAGTTATAAATGTTAGTAACTGATTACTAAAGGGTGATGTGTTTCACACTTTACAATAAGGCTCCCTTTTGCCAGTTATAAATGTTAGTAACTCATAAGATTAATGAGTAGTAAGCAGTAACTTGATCTTGGATGGATGGATGGATACTTTATTAATCCCGAGGGAAATTTGAGGACATCCAGTAGCATCCAGACACAACATACACAAATCACATACACATAGGGAGAACACATTCAAAAGGAGTGGGGTAGTAACCAGTACAGTAACGGAAACACGAGAGCCCCCCCATATATGCAAGATATCAAAACTCAAGCTCCCTATTTACCGCTGGCGCGCCGGTCTGTGACCTTCTGACCTATGTCGTCACGTCACTAGGCTACCTAACAAAGAAAGCACAATTAAATATATTTTTCTTTATTTCTATATCAACTCTGGAAACACAGACAAGACAATAAGACCATAGTGTGCATCCCGTGTAATTCAAATTGGAAAAAAAAGTACGTGTACGGGGGCTGCGGGAGTAATCTATACGGGTCTGGTAGTAACAGATAAAAGAATGGTAGGAAGTGTGCAATGGGTTAGTATAGCCAGTTAAGGGATAGACAGTGGGTTGCCAAGATGGGGATCTTCCCAAATAGTGAGCCCTCATTGATGTATAAAAACTGTGTTATCAATGACTTAATGATGGTTTTTCCATCTACCGGCAGGACAGAACCTCCGAGTCAGGTAAAAGCAGGGGTGGAGGGGTATGCTTGATGGTTAACTCTCGCTGGGGCTCAGATGTTGCTGCACTTTCAGCACACTGCTCACCAGACCTGGAGCTGCTATCGTTAAAAGTTCGCCCCTTTTACCTTCCACGGGAATTCAGCTCTGTTATCATCACAACAGTTTACATTCCACCGCAGGCGGACAAAACGTGCGCGTTAGAGGAACTATACGGAGTTATAAATGGACTTGAGGATGCTCACCCTGAGGCAGTTTCTATTGTTGTTGGAGACTTCAATAGGGCTAACATGAGGAAAGTCCTACCGAAGTACCATCAACATATAAACTTTCCCACCCGGGGCGAGCAGATTCTTGACCACTGCTACACGCAAATACGGAACAGTTACAAACCCCTCCCCCGCCCGGCTTTTGGAAAGTCAGATCACACCTCCATCATGCTAATCCCTACCTACAGGCAACGCCTAAAACAGGAAAAAACGTTTTTTCGGGCAGTTCAACGCTGGAGTGCTGAATCCATTAGCACTCTACAGGACTGCTTTGATACAACAGACTGGCAGATGTTTTGTGATGCAGCTGATGGGGACAACAGTGAATACACAGACTCTGTCTCTTCATACATCTCCAAATGTATCGATGATGTCGTCCCTTGGGTCAGTGTTAGGACTTTCCCAAACCAAAAGCCCTGGGTAAATGGTAATGTCCGTGCCAAACTCAGAGCACGGTCCTCTGCCTACAACTCTGGTGATCCGGAGGCTTTGGGGAAGTACAGATGTGACCTACGGTAGTGTTTTGAGAAACGCTTGTCTGACCATGTGGTTGGGTTGTGAGGTTTGAGACCGGTTTGCTTTTGATTTTTATTATGAATGAATATGCTAAGCAGGAATTTTGTTATGTAGTGCATACGTATATCAGCGTATCTCCGCCCATCCAGTGACTCTGATGGAGTTTGTTGACCATCAGGTCTGGATGGACAGCTGGTAAAGTTTTCCTGGGTGGCAGGAGAGAGATTAAACCACGCTCATAAATGTTGACCATTGATTACTAGAATATTTGGTAGGCAAATGTATATGTTTCACAAAGTGTTTGCATTATTTGTTTTGAATACTTGATACTTGCCGTCAACTCATGTCCCTTAATGCTGCAATATGCAGATTAAACATGTCCTCCTACTGTATTGCAAAATACTGTTTTAGTCTTAAGGGAATGACTACGTTAAGGCACATGTTAACTCGTCCTCACTCCCTTATTTACAGAATAGAGCTGTCAAAATGTCAGCAGTAGTACTGGGCAGTAGGATGCTAACTTTAGATAGCTGGCTGACACACCTCGCAAATCCCCTCAGACGTATTTTTCAGTTCAAATAAATGGGTTTCTACATTGCATAGTGTCTCGGTAACTTTAAAAAAAATCTAAGCAAAAAAAGTCAAACAAACAACTTTAAAATCGCTATTTATCTTCTGTGTAGTAGCATGCTAAACTGAGATGCAAACTAAACCAAGTTACTTAAAGGGGCAATGCAAGTTCACGTATTCAGTGTGTTCAAATGACAAGATTAAATATAAACAAACCAGGATTTGGTGAAATTTCATGAAATAAATGCAACAATTTTTGACTCCATTACATATTTGATCCTGATTTGTATATACTAAATCTTGTTATTTGAACACACGGAGTACAACTTGTATTGCCCCTTTAAGAAACTCGGTTTAGTTGGCATCTCTCCTTTTAGTCTTCAGTTTGAAGTTGCTGAGCTGAAGAGAGGTATGTCAAAGAAACTAAACGTATATTTATAAGTGATAAACCCTCAACGTCATGGTATAATGATGACATAACGGTGTATATACGAAAAGATTGTGAACTGCAACATGTGATACATACGATGTGATATTTAATGCATTTATCTTGTTTTGTCTTATGCCATGAGGTTCCTAGCATACGTTTTCCCTCTGCTAACAGGCTAATATCCAGTGTGTTTGATGACTGCATGTTACAGACTGTCTCGTTGTATGTTAATGTGTACAGTGTACGGAACTCCACTTCGCTGGAACAAAGCATCAGAACTTCAGTGCGTGGCTCTTTCTTGCCCAGCAAACAGACTCACACAGAACACAACGCAGGACTTGTTACAATGGTGCCGTGATCCGGATAAAATTATTGACTTTTTGGCTCTGATCACCCTGATGGGCCACTTGGACGGTTGTTCAAGGATATACGAAAAGCCTTTCCAGTCTGAATCTCATTATTTCTTTTAAAGTGTTTTATTGATGTCTGCGTAAAGCTTTTATGTCTAAATACAAGCACCACTTGTACTCAACAGTTTCATTATTTTGACTGTTGATTTTCAACATGTGTGAATACATAATTTTTGCTTGTATCTGTTGCATCTTACTTTCCATTCCATGTGAAAAACTTATATTAGGTAAATGTGAATGTTAGTTACTCATTTATGAATGGTGATGTGTTTCACACTTTACAATAAGGCTCCGTTTTGCCAGTTATAAATGTTAGTAACTGATTAATAAAGGGTGATGTGTTTCACACTTTACAATAAGGCTCCCTTTTGCCAGTTATAAATGTTAGTAATTGATTAATATATGATGATGTGTTTCACACTTTACAATAAGACTCCCTTTTGTCAGTTATAAATGTTAGTAACTGATTAATAGATGATGATGTGTTTCACACTTTACAATAAGGCTCCCTTTTGCCAGTTATAAATGTTAGTAACTGATTAATAGATGATGATGTGTTTCACACTTTACAATAAGGCTCCCTTTTGCCAGTTATAAAGTAGCATCCAGACACAACATACACAAATCACATACACATAGGGAGAACACATTCAAAAGGAGTGGGGTAGTAACCAGTACAGTAACGGAAACACGATATCAAAACTCAAGCTCCCTATTTACCATTGGCGCGCTGGTCTGTGACCTTCTGACCTATGTCGTCATGTCACTAGGCTACCAAACAAAGAAAGCACAATTAAATATATTTTTCTTTATTTCTATATCAACTCTGGAAACACAGACAAGACAATAAGATCATAGTGTGCATCCCATGTAATTCAAATTGAAAAAAAAGATGGGGATCTTCCCAAATAGTGAGCCCGCATCGATGTATAAAACTTGTGTTATAACTCATTTATAATGGCTTATTAATGACTTACAAAGTGTTTACAACCTAATTATAAACCATTTATCAACCTTTATAAATGGAGCCTTATTGTGAAGTGGTACCGGCAAATGTATATGTTTTCACAAGGTGTTTGCATTATTTGTTTTGAATACTGCTGCAATATGCAGGTTAAACATGTCCTCCTACTGTATTGCAAAATACTGTTTTAGTCTTAAGGGAATGGCTACGTTAAGGCACATGTTAACTCGTCCACACTCCCTTATTTACAGAATAGAGCTATCAAAATGTCAACGCACAAATCTGGCACTCACAGGCTAAAGGCAAATGGCAAAAAGATGGCTGTGGGCTTTGAAGTCATTTTGTGCGGGGCCCAGGTGCCACCATGAGGGTAACCCTTAGCAACAGGATGGAGAGCTTCACCACAAACTCACATCAGTATTGGAATATTTGCTTTTTAGTATTTGTCTAGCAGGCATCTAATAATTAGATGCCCACCTCATGTGTCCAAAAGAAAGTTCCTTTACCTTTTTTTAGAAATACAATTTTCCACATATGCCTCTCTGGCTATCTAGATGGATTGGACAATCATTAGGTATTTTTTTTTCCACTCTTTATGTATGATTTTATGACTTTATAGTTTAGAAATACTAGGAAGATTTAGATTTTTAGTATTTGACTAACAACTGTCTAAAATATTTGTCTGACTGTTGGACTTTTTGTTTAATTTTACTGTCGAGCAGTCGTGTTAGTGTATTTCTACCCATCCAGTCTAATTCAGAGACTCGGTTAAGTAGAAAGAGGTAGAAATGTAATGCATTGGTCATTGTTTCGTGCACTGTTCATTCATATAAATCAGGCCTCTTCAATGAAATAGTTTAAAATTCAGTCCTTGATTGTTGTGCTGGAATGAACAGGTGGATTAGCATAGCTCCACCCATCCAGTGTGAATCAGTGTTACACTGAATATATCACCATGAGGGTAACCCTTAGCAACAGTATGCAGAGCTGCCCTACAAACTTACATTAGTGTGGGGATATTTGGTTTTTAGTATTTGTCTAGCACCTCTTGTGTCAAAAAGAAAATGATGTTTGAATTTGATAGAAATGCCTCCAATCCCTGTTTGAGTATGTAGTTGAGTTGCGAGATCTTGACATTTTTTTTTCTGTGTTTCATTTTTCTCTTTATTTTTAATTTAAAGAGATTATAGTCTAGAAATGCTAAGAAAGATTTGTAGTTGTTAATGAAATATGATTGATGCCATCCCTTTCTCAACAACAACATCGATTAAACCTGGATGGTTGGACTATGTAGATAGTTTTATTTCATTCCGTTCTTGCAATGTGAATAATTTAATTTCAATATGCTCATCTCCCTCTTGTGCGCGCTTGTGCGTTAACGGGGCTTGTTTGTGTGAGCAAGTGCATGTATCTTGATGCTGGAGTTTAATAAAGGCAGGCCATTCATAAAAAACTTATGTAAATGTGTCAGTAGTATGAACAGTTGAGACATTGACTCCATTGGGGTCAGGTCGGTTTGGACAAAATATTTTAATTGCTGTCAGCTCGTGCTGGGCTCTGGCACTACTCTGTTGGACACGGCTGGCTCTGACAGAAAAGTGGGGTTGATCCACTCTCTTAACAGAATAGGAACAGATAGGGAATGAAACAGGAAATGTGAGATTCCGGAAATGATGTGGTTTGGAAATGATTTCTTTAGCGGACCAATCACAGCCAAGGGGGTATCCGTCGCTATCTGTTCGTATCCGAAAAAGTTACAAAAATCGAGAGGTGCACGTCGGTGTCCGTCCAGCTCTCCGAAGGGCTCGGATGGGCGTTCTACCTCGGGGAAGGTGTTGCCAAGGCGTGGCTATGTGTCCGTCTCCGTCCAAACGGACGACTATAAATTTAGCATTATGAGCAGGCTTATTATCATATCTCCACCCATCCAGTCCAATTCAATGACTGATGGAGTTTGTCCTCCATGAGGGTAACCCTTAGCAACAGGATTCAGGGTAGCACCAGAAACTCAAATCTAACTTGGAAAAAGTATTCTCTAGTGTTTGTCTTGAAGGTGTCCAATAACTAGATGCCCACATCAAGTTTTCAAAAACTAATATTTAAGTAAATTTGACATACTGTATATGTTCATGACTATTAAGTATTCAGACTCTTTTTGGAGAAGGAGCTCAAACTAGAAAAAAGGAATTATTCTCACCAGTGGTTAGTAACCTACAGTAGCACATTCTTGATTCATTAATTTAATCTTAGTGGTAATTTAATCAATATTAGCTACCCCTAGCTAGTAACCCTTAGCTACAGGATACAGAGCTGCACCACAAACGCTTGTTTTTAGAAATATTGCGTTTTAATATTTGTCTAGTAGGTATCTCATAATTTGATACACTTCATTTGTCCCAAAAAAAAAATGATTAGTAGATTTAGTTTTGGAGAATTGTTCATGACTTGATGAAAATCATGAAAATATCTATCCATATTAGCATGGCTGTGTTTGTTAGCCTTCA
>NC_045159.1:19195811-19198311 GCF_900700415.2 Clupea harengus | reverse complement strand
TGTGAGTGTGTGTGTGTGTGTGTGTGTGTGTGTGTGTGTGTGTGTGTGTGTGTGTGTGTGTGTGTGTGTGTGTGTGTGAGAGAGAGAGAGAGAGTGTCACTGCTCTTCTCAGAGTCCAGTCTTTGGCTTTTCTAACAGAGCCACCCCACAGGCCTAGCTTGTGTGCTGGGAGACTGGGAGACGTGTCTTCATGCTCCTGGAGAGCACAGACCCAGCACAGATGCGGTCCAGACCAGAGCTGAATATGGCCCGCCGGTGCTCTGTGCCCCCCCCCCCCCCACTACCCCCAGAACGTATGCTATCATTCCAATCTTCCTGTCCTGTTAGACAAAGGCTTCAGTGTGCCGTGACTGTGTAAACCTGTATGGCAGGAGTGTTAGTGTAATGTAAACCAGTCTCTTGTAAGGCCGAGCGCTGGCTGTGATCTGTCCTGCGGTAGCAGCGCTTGGATAGTCCTCTCCTCTCTCTCTGCTCTGAGGCCAGATTGTCTGTGTGTTGTTCTCTGTGGTTATGACAACACGCAGCCTGTGTAAATATGGCATAAACACAGCATGGCCACCTCACAGTGACTTACGGTAAGTGACGTGCGGCACTGCGTCTGACGGAGGTTTTGGCGTGGGACTGGCTTCCTCTGTCCAGTACGGTCTGCATTGTGGAGATGGTGGAGGCATGTGCGTGTGTGTGTTCAGGACTGACTCACTCACTCACAGCTGAGTCTAATTACTAGAATGTCCTGATTAGCTGTGTTTCGCAAGTGCTGTATGTGTGTGAGAGAGACAGAATGTGTGTGTGTATGGTAGAATGCATGTGGGTATGAATCTGTGTGTGTGTGTCTGTGTGTGTGTTTGAAAGCATGTGGGTATGAATCTGTGTGTGTGTCTAAGTTTCTGCAGATGGAGGAGGATTTGTGTCATCTCCCTCCACTCCACCACTCCTCTCTCTTCATCTCTCCATCCTGATGCCACCTCATTAATACAGAAACTCCACAGTGGTCGTGGATCTGTGATCAGGAGTCTGCCATGTGTGAATATATTTTATATTTAGTAATTTAGCAGACGCTTTTATCCAAAGGAATTTTGCATTTATACATCAGGAGCAGTTTAGTGTCTTGCTCAAGGACACTTACACACTTGGTAAGGAGGAGCGGGGAATCGAACTAGCAACCTTCCAACTACTAAACGACTCCTCTACCTCCTGTACCACTGTCGTCAGGATACATATCTGTGTGTGTGTGTACTCAAGTGCATGTGTGTATGTATTTGTGTGTGTATGTGTGTGTGTGTGTACTCGAGTGCATGTGTGTATGTATCTGTGTGTGTTTTTGTGTGTGTGTGTACTCAAGTGCATGTGTGTATGTCTGTGTGTGTGTGTGTGTGTGTGTGTGTGTGTGTGTGTGTACTGGAGTGCATGTGTCTATGTATCTGTGTGTGTGTGTGTACTCGAGTGCATGTGTGTATGTATCTGTGTGTGTGTGTGTTTGTGTGTGTATTGTGCCATGGTATGTGCCAGACCAGGGCTGAGTTTTCTCCAGAATTAGAAACTAATGAAACTAATTGGGACAGCAGAGCCAGATGGAAGCTATCTGTGGGCCTGGACCAGCCCTGGATCAGAACCAGCCAGCACTGGTCTGGTCTGGTGTGGGCCGGGACGATTCTTTTACCTCCCTGCAACCAAACCCCTTTCAGCTACAGTGCCACAGACGTGAGGGGCAATGGAAGCAGATACCGGATCATCCATCTCCATGTAGTCCTGTGACAAAGGGCTTTACCTAAAGCGATATATAAGTGAGGTACAGTGCAAACAAGTATTGGGTCAGGATCAAGATCCCCACTGGATCAGTCCCCGGATCCACTTTAGAACCTGTTACCGTCCGTGACACCGTAAGTGCACTAACCAAACAGGTCAACGGCCCCTTGTAGTGGGACTCTCCAGGGAGAGCGTCCTTAACGCGAGCAGACTTCCAGCTTTGAGCTCGCCCCCCCTGGGCCTGTGCAGCTGAGGAGTGCTTGGGTGGGAGACAGCTGTTGCACACCTGGCTTTTAAAGCTGTTTGCTCCGACTGCATCAACATTTCTCAAACGCTGCTGAGAGTCCAGATGCTGCGCTCACAGAGGCTGACTCTGGAACTGCTCAGGCCCAGATTTAGGTCAGATCCGGGCCGAATCAGGCACAGAAATCTCTAGCCCTTTAAGGACTGAGGATCTTTTACAACTCATTCCAGACCTAAGCGAAATTTATGCTACTCCGATTTTACAGAGTCGGACATAGGGAACGCCCCTCCGAACACAGGGAACGCCTCTCCGACATTAACCGCTCTCTCCGAACCCTCTCTGAGCACCTCGGAGAGGCTGTCATGCACCTACTCATTTTTCTAACTTCCCGTACGAGATTCCCGTACGAGGTTTGTTGGAGAGGGCTCGGAGTAGCATAAATTAAGCATTATACGGGACAGATCTAAAATTTACGTTAAGTTCCATTCATAAAAGTCGGTTGAGTTCATT
>NC_045159.1:19185811-19190811 GCF_900700415.2 Clupea harengus | reverse complement strand
GTCTCGGACAGACCGCCGTGGCCTTATGAGGCTGTCCGGAGCCTTTCCATGCATAATCAAGTGGCGATAAAGACGGGGAGAGTTCCTCCCCGTGGGATATACTGCTACGATAAGGACCCTACGTGGAGGGAGAATAATCATTTAATCCCTCGGAGCTTGGTGTTGGTGGTGTGTGTGTGTGTGAGGGTCTGGAGGGGTGTGTGTGTGTGTGTATGAGGGTCTGGAAGTGTGTGTGTGTGTCTGGGTGTGTGCGTGTGTGTGACTGCTAGGGGGGGTAGTTATGGAGCTAACTGGAGTGCCGTACCCATTGTCGGAGTGATTTAAAGGGGATGTAAATGAGGCAGGAAGTGGGGGGGGCGGCGTGGGGGTGAGGAGGGGCTCTTTGTCGCGTCGCGGTTCAATCAGCAAGCCGGCCATTAGTACCTCGCCTTCAAATTCCTCTCCGCTCACAGTGGCCGATTAAGCAGGGGTAAAGAGGGACCTTGCGCTCCCCGAAGTAATCCCAGGTCTGCGTTCCCGTTGACGAGCTTAAATGGAGGAGGTCCATCATCGGCGGCCACGGGGGATACCTGTCAGGTGTGACAGAGCTCCGTGTCGCGACACGCTCCCGCTGAAACCTGCGCGGCACCTCGCCGGGGTGGAGAGAGCTCCAGGTTTATGATGCTGGCGCCGTCGAGAGGATTATTTCATCAGAAACAAATGTAGCTATTACTCTTTAAAAAGCCATCGCAGATGGGCTCCGACCAGAGGTGGAGACCCCTCATGTTCAACTCGTTAACAGGACACACCCAACACGTGTTGATGGTAGTACCAGTCAAGCCCCCAATACTCACATTAATATCCAGGGAGACTGAAGTCCTAATCTTGACATTGTAAAAAGGAGAGACTGAAGGCCTAATCTTGACACTGTTAGCCAGAGAGACTGAAGTCCTAATCTTGACACTGTTAGCCAGAGAGACTGAAGTCCTAATCTTGACATTGTTAGCCAGAGAGACTGAAGTCCTAATCTTGACACTGTTAGCCAGAGAGACTGAAGTCCTAATCTTGACATTGTTAGCCAGAGAGACTGAAGTCCTAATCTTGACACTGTTAGCCAGAGAGACTGAAGTCCTAATCTTGACATTGTAAGAAGGAGAGACTGAACCATAGAGGGATTACACAGACCCGGAGAGAGAAGCAGATTAGCAGCACCTTTCATTTCAATGGCTGTTTCCACACTACTACATTCAGCCTCGCAAGAGTGGAAATGGACACTGACATCTCTGTGCATTGTGTTTCATGTTGGTGAATACCACACTGTGAAAGACCGGACGGTCACCCCACGTTCTTTTTGGGGATGTGGCGACTGGACGGGGTGAAGTTGTGGGGGAAAAAAACACTGCACAGGAGATGATGGCTTCTGATACAAAATATATCTCTATTTATTAACAAGGGGGAATATAATCCCCAACATATGTGCCCATAAAATAAAACATACAAAAGAAACGTACAGGCCGTACTCAAAGGCTTTTAAAAAGTCACCTGCACCTGGGTACCTGCTTGTCCAATTGAGGCCTAATCGCAGGAACCTCCTCGGCCCAAGCCAGGCCCCAGAACATGCACCGTCACTCAGCCTTCAGCTAAGTACATACACATGCCTTACAGAAAACAACCACAGACACAAGGCACAAAGACAAGGCACATAGACTAGACATACAGACCAAACACAGAACAGAGGCACCACAGACACACAACAAGGCCAACAGTAACCACACAACTAGTTACCAAAACACTTCTCCTCACATTAGGGAAGTGTTTTACCTTATGCCTCAAAACTAGTCCTCGTTCTCAGTGGTTTTGATAGTCTTTCTCAGCCAGCCTCCTCTTGAAAATGAGGCACCCTTTAAATAGGGCACAGCCACGTTGGCTTAATTAGGTCCACCATTGGCTTCAGGTGAGCCAGGACAGCAACCATTATGGGGGAGGAGACCAAGAGTCTTAAAGGGCACCATCCCTTTTTGCCACGGTGAGGAGGGGGAGAATTCACATTCTCACACACACCAAAAATATCAAGAGCCTATTGCCTGATTATTACTGCTACCACAATGAGTCAGTGAGCCTGTGTGGTAAGGGCAGGCAGTAAAAACCTGAAATGTGTGTGTGTGTGTGCAGCCCCGCCAGCTCCTGGCTTATCCTGAGTGCCCCCCCCCCTCTAGTGCCCCCCCCCCTTGGATGAGCCTGTCTGCGTCACCAACCCCACTGCCCACCAAGCAGCAGTATAGTTCTGCAAATAGGCTAACTCCTGAATACAAATAGAAATGTGTTATGTGGTCTGATTTTTAACAATCATTTGAAATGGATGTGCTTGGTTTGTTGATGGCAGAAATTATTGATTACAGCGGGGCTGGTCTTCTTCTATGGTTGTATTGGCTGCAAACTTCAGTCTGACCTCTTCACCACGTCCTCAGTAGAGTCAGTGAACCGACAATCTTAATCCAACAACCATGGTTCATTGGTGTTGAAACTGAAAGGAGTCATAGTATCTATGGTACTTATCTCATCACTGATGCTGAAAATGACAGGCGGCATAGTATCTATGGTACTTATCTCATCACTGATGCTGAAAATGACAGGAGTCATGGTAGTTAAGGTACTTATCTCATCACTTGTGTTGAAAATGACTGGAGTCATAGTATTAATGGTATTTATTTAATATTTATCTCTTATTGTATTTATCTCATAGTGCCGTTGCATTGATAATAATCTTGTGTAGTTGCAGGCTACTACTTGGGTAAAGATAGGGAAGCCTCTTAGTTATGCAAAAAAAAATTGATTCAAAATGACCAATCTAGCTGCAGTAGGCGAAACCATGCATTTCTGTGGTCTTTTATCTCAAAATGCTTGAAAAGTGTGCGTTTTAATTGTTATGATACCCACAGAACTGTTTTCAAATGAGAATATTTTAGTTTCAAGCGGGAGCGTGTTGTGAAGTTGCAATTGTAGCCCCCATTTTGGCAGATGGGTGTTGGACATTATCTGTTAATGTAGAATTCAGTTGCGACCCTACATACCCAAACGCCCATCCCAAGATGGCGTCCTTGTAACACCACTGCGCAGTCTGCACCATTAATATGTTCAAATAACGTGATCATATAATGTAACGGCAGCGGCGGACCTTCAGGGCCTGGCTTCTAAGCCAAACCATTTTCAAAATTAAGAAAAAAAACAAAGTGCCCCCCTGGAAAAATGTAAAGCCCATCTGTGAATATGTTTCTGGCGCCAGGTCTGTGTGTGTGTGTGTGTGTGTGTGTCTGTGTGTGAGTGTGTGTGTGTGTGTGTGTGTGTGTGTGTGTGTCTGCGCACACGTGTGCGTGTGTGTGTGTGTGTGTTTGTGTGTGCGCGTGAAGGGGTCAATGTGCAAAAACAGCCAATCAACAATGCATCTGCTGCTTGCATGGTCCAACAGGGGGTTGTGGTCGGTAAATCTGTCTGTGGGCTGATGTAATGGCCCGTGTCTAGAAACTAGTGGATGGATTATATTTGGTTGAGAGGACTGGGCTCCCTGCCTCCTGCTCCCATGACCTATGGACCCTGTTTATGAAAAAGAAGAGTGTGTGTGTGTGTGTGTGTGTGTGTGTGGAGGTGAGAAATGGGGAACTTGTTTTGAGAGCGAGGGTTGGGGTTAAAGGCGAGTGTGGTTGGCTGGCGTAAATCTTTATCAATAACGACCTGTTCCGCCTGGCCAGGGCAAGCCTACCAGTGAAATGTAGAGCAAGGAAGATGATCGATTATTCCTCCCCCACGTGATCAAAACTTATTGAACAGTGAGAGCTGGTTCTCAGGGCCTCGGCGAGTAGAGAGATTACAGGTACAACACACACTTTGTCTCTTTGCCCACACAACACGGGTGTCATAACCACACAACACGGGTGTTATAACCACACAACACGGGTGTTATAACCACACAACACAGGTGTTATAACGACACACAACACGGGTGTCATAACCACACAACACAGGTGTTATAACCACACAACACGGGTGTTATAACCACACAACAGGGGTGTTATAACCACACAACACGGGTGTTATAAGAGGATGTGTGTGTTACTTGGATCAGTTGCACAGGTCCAAGATGGGTTTCAAAGAGATGGTTTCTAAACTACTGCAGGTAATCAAGCATCAATCATCCAGAAAACAAACAAACAAACAAACAAACAAACAAACAAACAAACAAACAAACAAACGTGATAAATGAGACCAAGTACTAAAAGGTTCCCATTTGTCCTTGAGGTCTACAAGCCCACCTCTTTAACAATAAATGTGGTCAAAGTCAGCCTTAATGCTGTTGCCTTATCAACAGCAGACACGGCACTGAGTCTAAAAGCATGACTAACACACACAACTGTGAGTGTGTGTGTGTGTGTGTGTGTGTGTGTGTGTGTGTGTGTGTGTGTGTGTGTGTGAGTGTGTGTGTGTGTGAGTGTGTACAGCTCTGTTAAGGAGAATAAAACAGAACATTTGTATCTACTTCATAATTGTTGGCAAATTGTCAAAATATCTTACAAATGCACTTCTGAATAATTCAGTTGGTAAGTATCACTTGAGTCTCTGGTTCCAACATCTTAATCACTGGTTTGAAGCCACTGATCAGGCCCTGGGATTAAGCGGCTGGTATTTGATTCATTTTTCATGTGGGGCACTTGAAAAGGAGTTGTATAATCCCGATAAAGCATCTTTAAATCACCCGTCTCCCCCTGTGAAACACAGTGGATGCTTAACACTCTAAAATATTCATGGCGTCATAATAAAAGCCCCTCAGCAGGGAACGCGTTGGTAAATAGGTCAGAGAATTCTCACATATTCTCTTTGCTCACTGCCACTGTCAAGACTCAAGACAAGACTGCTCAAGACGAAATACGACTCCATTTTCTTCACTTTCCCCCGGCCTCTCTCTCTCTTTTTCTCTCTCCTCTCTCTCCTCTTTCTCTATCTTCTCTCACTCTTTATCTCTCTCCTCT
>NC_045159.1:19180811-19183311 GCF_900700415.2 Clupea harengus | reverse complement strand
ATAGAGTGAGAGAGAGAGAGAGAGGAAAGAGAGCGAGGGAGAGAGAGAGTCGGAGAGATGTTCAGAGAGGGAGGGAGAGTGAGAGAGAGAGAGAGGGAGTGGGAGAGGGAGTACAGATAGGAGAGGAAGAGGGCTGAGGTAGTGAGAGAAGGATAGATAGATAGAGAGTGAGAGAGAGGGATAGATAGAGAGAGAGTGAGGGATAGATTGAGAGAGAGTGACATTGAGAGTGAGATAATTTAGAGACTGCGATAGAAATCTGATAGTGTGAGATGTGAAAGTGCTGGCCATGAGCCATATTTCCTTCACACCCCTCTGTGGCCCGGGATGTTGGCATTATGTTAGCATCTTTAGCACACACCAGGGGGGTTGGAGACGACTTCATATTTGCATGTGGGGGTGCAAATAAAGCAGTGTGTCTGTGGATATCATTATTGTTCTAGGTTTCCCTTAGTACCGTACACCAACCTGTGCACAGGTGCGCACTCTCAGAACCACAGCTAGAGTTTCCCTTAGTAGTGACACCAACCTGTGCACAGGTGTGCACTCCAAGAACCACAGCTATAGAGTTTCCCTCAGTACCGTACACCAACCTGTGCACAGGTGTGCACTCTCAGAACCACAGCTAGAGTTTCCCTCAGTAGTGACACCAACTTGTGCACAGGTGTGCACTCCAAGAACCACAGCTAGAGTTCTGTATCAAAGACAAAACCTGAGAGGAATCTGGACCTTCATCACATGATGCTCCAACAATGATAAAGTTCCACACAACTGCCGTAAATAGTGAACAATGTAATAACTGGTCAAAGACATCCTCAGATCCAGTTGGTACCGTGTTCTGTTCTGTGCATGGTGAGGAACCCCCTCATCAGCCAAACTCAGGCACTGATCCGGGCCGGTTCCGACCCGTAGCCTCTACCTCACTGGGTCAGTGTCTCAAGTCAGTTTTATCTCTAAACTTCATAACACGCACACACATATACACACACACACACACACACACACACACACACACACACACACACATATACACATGCAACTTTCAAGAGCAGAGTGTGAAGTACCTGACAGTCGTTTCTCGCGCGCGCTCTTCCAGAATATATCCCATGCTCTGTTGGTGGAGTCCTTCACGTGCTCGCTGAGGGATCTCCGCAGTGGCGTTTTCATGGGGCGAGCCATACTCCCACTAGTTCCTCAGCACACTGCTGCTGTTGCTCACACTGCTCCGCACATTTGGCTGTGTGTGAGTGTGTGTGTGTGTGGGGGTGTGTGTGTGTGTGTGTGTGGGGGGGGGGGGTCACTACGCAACTCGTAGGGAGGGGAGAGAGTTCTACGCACACAGGCTGACACTTGATGCTGAATGTCTGCATGCAATTTAGGCAAACACACTCACAAGAGGAAGAGAGAGAGAGGGAGAGAGATGGAGAAGGAAGGAGAGGGGGACAAAGAGGGAGAGGGAAGGAGAGGGGGACAGAGAGGGACGAAGTAAAAGAGTTAAGGGAAATGAATAAGAGGGAAAGAGTTTTAGCGGAAGAGAGTGAGAGACAGAGAGTGTGTGTGTTTGAGAGAGAGAGATAGAGAGAGAGTGTGTGTGTGTGTGTGAGAGAGTTCTAGAGAGTGTGTGTGTGAGTGTGTGTGTGTGTGAGTGTGTGTGTGTGTGTGTGTGTGTGTGAGAGAGTTTTAGCGGAAGCAAGTGAGAGATAGAGTGTGTGTGTGTGACAGAGAGATAAAGAAAGTGTGTGTGTGTGAGAGAGAGGGAGTATGTGTGTGTGTGGGTGGGGGCCAAAAAAGGAATATTTTCCCCTGGGGTCCGAGGAGCCAATGGAGGAAATAGCAGTTAACATGAATTAACCCCCCTCTCTGCCTTCCCAAAACTACAACTTCACACACACACACACACACACACACACACACACACACACACACACACACACACACACACACACACACACACACACACACCTCATCATCTCTGTGCTGTGTATATCCTTCTATCTTTACACACACTCATCACACTCCTGCGCTCAGGACTGAAGATGAAGTCTTGGAATGGTGTGTGTGTGTAAGGGGCTGTGACTTTACGGGTATTTGGGGGGGGTGGGGGGTGGTGGTGGTGGTGTAGGTAGAGTTTAACTGGTGTGAGTGTAGGCTTTTTGTTTTTTGAGGGGGGGGGTCTATATGGGCTGGGGAAATGAGAGAGGACAAGGCCCTTTCCTTTAATATCTTACAGCTGGAGGACCGTGTTCTCAGTGTTACAGTGACCTGCACTGTCAGAGGAAGTTTACTGTCATTCAATACAGGCCTCCTCAGAGATCACAGGAGTCTGGCACCAAACTCACCCTCATCTGGCACACATCTAGTCCAGTCCTGATCTGGGTCATCTAGTCCAGTCCTGATCTGGGCCATCTAGTCCAGTCCTGATCTGGGTCTTCTAGTCCAGTCCTGATCTAGCCCTCATCCAGTCCTGATCTAGGCCATCTAGTCCAGTCCTGATCTGGGT